>NW_021938161.1:0-24628 GCF_001715985.3 Manacus vitellinus
ATAGCCCAACTCCCAAACTGCTAGCATGCCTGTTGATACAGAATTGTTAAAATAAACCTTACCAGTATATGTTTTCAGACACCGATTATTTAGTGTTGTTTCACTTTAATCCACCCCAAGGAAATTATTAATAAAAACCTGAGTTACCCCCTCTCCCCTTTTCCTGGGGCGGGTTGTAACACCAATCAGCACTGACTCCGCCCAGTAGGCATAGCAAAGGAAGTTTCCTTTTGGTTTAGGGTTTAGTGTTAGGGTTAGGGTTAGGGTTTAAGGTCAGGGTTAGGGTTAGGGTTAGGGTTAGGGTTAGGTTTTGAGTTAGGGTTAGGGTTAGAAAGGGTTAGGGTTAGGGTTAGGAAATTTAGGGTTAGGGTTAGAGTTAGCAAAAGTTAGGGTTAGGGTTAAGGTTAGCTTTAGGGTTAGCAAAAGACAGGGTTACTGTTAGGGTTAGGGTTAGGGTTAGGGTTAGGGGTATGGGTAAGGGTTAGGGTTAGGAAGAATTTGTCTCAGTGCGCGATCTAACAATCGCGGTTTTAGCCCATTCTGGACACGCAGCAGTGCCCAATAAGCCCCTCTCAGGCTATAAGCCCGATTTATTGCCCACCGCTGTCAGAATCTTTTGCTTTTTCTCTTGGGTCTCTGCTTTTGCTGTTGCTGTTCTGTTGCGTGTCTGGCAGAATACCCACCGCCGTCCAGTATGTACTCAGCTTCTATAGAGCACTGTCCCCTAACCCCAACATTAAAAGAGAGACTGGAAGCTATGCGCAAACCCTGTTCCCTAACCCAAACCCTAACCAAGAGACTGCAAGCTATGCGCAAACCTTTTTCCCTAACCCTAACCTTTAAAGTGAGAATGCAAGCTATGCGCAAACCCTTTTCCCTAACCCTAACCCTAAAAACGAGACTGCAAGTTATGCGCAAACCCTCTTCCCTAACCCTAACCTTAAAAAAGAGACTGCAAACTATGCGCAAACCCTGTTACCTAACCCTAACCTTAAAAAAGAGACTGCAAGCTATACGCAAACCCTTTTCTCTGAACTTAACGTTAAAAAAGAGACTGCAAGTAATGCGCAAACCCGATTCCCTGACCCTAATCCTAAAAAAGCGAATGCAAGCTATGTGCAAAACCAGTTCCTTAACCCTAACTTTAAAAAAGAGACTGCAAGCTACTAGGGTTAGGGTTAGGGTTAGGGTAAGGGTTAGGGTTGGGGTTAGGGTTTAGGGTTAGTGTTAGGTTTAGGGTTAGGGTTAGGGTAAGGGTTAGGGGTTAGGGTTGGGGTTAGGGTTAGGGTTAGTCAGAATCTGTCTCAATGCACGATCTAACTATCGCGGGTTTACCCCATTCCAGGAACGCAGTGGTGCCCAGTAAACCCCTCTCGGGCTATAAGCCCGATTCAGTGCCCACCGCTGTCAGAATCTTTTGCTTTTTCTCTTGGGTCTCTGCTTTTGCTGTTGCTGTTCTGTTGCGTGTCTGGCAGAATACCCACCGCCCGTCCGGTATGTACTCTGCTTCTATAGAGCACTGGCCCCGCCCACTGGTTGGAGTCAAGAGCTGGAGTCCGTGTTGATTGTTCTGCGTCACTGGCTCCGCCTCCTGGGCGGAGTCAGTGCTGATTGGTGTTACAACCCGCCCCAGGAAAAGGGGAGAGGGGGTAACTCAGGTTTTTATTAATAATTCCCTTGGGGTGGATTAAACGACACTAAATAATCGGTGTCTGAAAACATATACTGGCAAGGTTTATTTTAACAATTCTGTATCAACAGGCATGCTAGCAGTTTGGGTGCTGTCATCCCACAATGTGACACAGAGATAACCTTTGGGGGGGGAAAGAAAATGCATAGGGGAGAGAAAGGCAGGATAAGAGCAAGGGAGAGTAAGAGAAAGAAAAGTTGAGAGTGGACAGATGTATATAGTCACCGCCCGCGGGGTCCAGCGATGCTTCCATGTCTGTCAGTTGAAGTGGTGGCCTTGATCTGCCGGGGGTGAAGGAGGGAAGTCCCCATACTCCAAGAAGTTATGAGTTATAGCCATGATTAGTGTCACGGACCATGCCTCGAGCCTCCCACATCTTGAGGGTTTCAGTCTCTCTTCTAAGGTTAGGGAACAGGCTTTGGACATAGCTTGCAGTTACTGTGTGGACCAATTGTCAGAGACTGAAATGGTTAATGATTTATGCATTCTAGGAGACTTTTCAGGCTTTTGACTTGCATGATACCTCTGATGAGGAGTCGGGCCCCTCCCTCCAGTGTGGATGGTGTGAAGCCCTGAAAAGGCAAGAGCTGAGCTTACAGGCTTTTGACTGTTGATATATTTGATGAGGAATCAGGCCCCTCCCTCCCTCTGCTATGAGATGTTAGGGTTAGGGTTAGGGTTAAGGTTAGCAAGGGTTAGGGTTTAGGTTTTAGGGTTTACGGTTTGGGGTTTAAGGTAGAGTTAAACCATCATTTTCGGGGTATGGGCCCGATAGCTTAATTAGCTGACCTTACTAGAAAATAATATAGAGGGAGTATAGAGGATTTTGATTCCTTTAGTGTAGGTTCGATTCCTACTTTTCTAAAATTAGGAAATGAGAGGATCGGTATACTTCTATGTTTACTTTGTCATAGTAACCCTTTTGGACTCAGGCACATTTCCTTGAGTGTCTTAGGTAGGGGGGTAGGCCTGCATAGGAGATAGGAAGGCTGGTATGCCATAGGCATATGTTAGGGGTAAGAAGTTTTTTCAAAGGAAATGTATGAGTTGAGCATATCGGAATCGAGGGTAAGAGGCGCGGATTCATAAGAATCCTGCGGAAAGGAGGAGGGTTTTTGTAGCTAAAGTAGGGGGAATGAGTTCTTGAGAGAGATTAAGTGAGCTGGGGTTTAGGAATAGAATGGTTGTGAGTGCATTTATTAGTATAATATTAGCATATTCGGCAAGAAAAAACAAGGCGAATGGCCCTGCAGCATATTCTACGTTGAACCCTGAGACTAGTTCAGATTCTCCTTCTGTCAGGTCAAATGGAGCGCGGTTTGTTTCGGCAAGAGTGGAGATATATCATATTATTGCTAAGGGCCAGGAGGAGAAAATGAGGTAGAGAGGTTCTTGAGTTGTAGCTAGGGTATTGAGGGTGTCGTTACCACTAAGGATAATTACGGATAGGAGAATAATGGCTAGGGTAACTTCGTAAGAGATAGTTTGTGCGACTGCTCGGAGGGTACCGATTAAGGCATATCTCAGATAGGGACTGCTCATGCTTTGGCTTCTCTAAATAAACTAGGATGCTGGTTGGCTAAAGAAGCTAATGCTACTTCTGCTGCTTTGAGTGCATTGCTCACAGATGTAGACTCTGTTAGACATGCAAGTTTACAAAATAGAGCTGCTATTGATTTTTTGTTGTTAGCCCAGGGACATGGCTGTCAAGATTTTGAGGGCATGTGCTGCATGAATTTAAGTGATCATTCTGAATCTGTTCATGCTAGCATCCAGAAATTAAAAGCCCTTACTCAACAATTACATGTTCATGATGAATGGAACCTCTTTGGTGATTGGAAATGGGGATGGCCCTGGTTACGAAGAGCGTTAATAGGCTTGTCAATAGTTGGATGTATAATAACATGCATATTGTGTATGATTCCCTGTATACTAACATGTGTACGTCGAATGATAAACACCAAGCTAAATGCATTACAATCTCGAGTAGTTCGTTATCACCCTCTTGCTACCATTGATCACGCGGTGGTATGTAAGGGGGATATTTTTGAATTAGATGATCAATGGAGCATAGAGGCATGAGAACGAAGTCATATTAGGATGTGAAACCAGCTAGAGTATGGTACAATGTAACTTCATGGCACAAGCTAATTGTAAGGTCCATTGTGCTTTTCAACAAGTTAGCTTGTAAGGTCCATTGTGCTTTTTAGCAAGTCAGCTTGATATTCCCTATTATCAGAGCTGAGTTCTTCCTTGGTTTTGCTACATATTGCAAGATAGATACATCTACCCTTGAAACACAATGGTAGAGGTCATCCATAGGGGTGAGAAAGATGATGATGGGAGGAAGATTATGTGGGCAGGGGTCGCTCGCCCCTTGCCCCACAAGTAGGGCATGCACAGACTGTTGCCATTAGGTAATGATCAGGTGGTGTTTGGCTGCCATTCAGGCATCACCTTATACTGCGTACTGGCCCTACGTAGTGTAATGTGGAACTGATAAAAATGGGGTGTCGGAGCTGCTGAGTTGAGCGATACTCATCCTACCACCAAGACTGTGTTGCTCCGCGGGGACGCCCGCTAAGCATGGGTACCGACCAGCTGCTGCAGATCCTGACAGCCCTGGCCTGTCTGTGTGGGTAAGCACAGTTTTTGATAGGAAGCAACTGAGAGAACAAACTTTTAAATATCCTTTTTGTGTTCCTTTAATTCCCCGTTTATGTTTGTAGTATTTTTCCTTTAGTTTCCCTTTTTACTAACCAATATCGTGTTATCCATAATATTGTGTTAAGATCCTTTTTTGGTATCCCTTTTCACTAGTTAATACTGTATTAAATGCTGTTCGTAGTATTTGTTTTAATGCCACCCGATAAGATAGTTATTTTGTATCCTTTTTTCTTTTTAGTTTTTAATCCCCCTTGTTTAGTTTATTACTAGTATTATTATTCTCACTGTAATAAAAGATATTTTGTGTGCTTGAGTATTTTTGGCACTTGTCTTTATTCCGGACATGTATCCGAACGTACTGCTACAAGTGCACAGCCAATGACTACTTGAAAATGTGTGTGATTGAGGAGCATGTTTGAGGTGGCCACCTGAATGTGGTGTGAAAGAGAAAAGCTACATGAATGTGTGACTGTGTAAACTTAAAAATACCTTCTACCGGTGTTAAGATTTTAGAGATGTGTAACATGATTCTGTTGAACCATAGTGAATCCTTATTCTGAATGGTATATGAATTCTTCAAATTCCCACCGTGAGTGATGAGGTTTTAGTTATTTCTAGACTAACCCTGTCCGGCTAGCTGTATGATCTGAACTGAAGTTAAATAAGAAGTTCTTACAAAAATTTAATATTCTATTACAGCCTTGTATGAAATTTATGCAAGTTAAGTCTCAGGTGGAGTTTTTCCACTGCTGTTGTTCCTTAGCTGTGTAAGCTGCGCAGGAGACCACTAGTTTTAGAGCAAGTAAAAATCATAATCCAGCAAACATTAGTGCAGACTGCAAGGTTGGCAGAGCCCGAAACAAAATACACCACTATACATCCAGGTGCCCGGGAACCATTCTTACAATTTGTGGAAAAGCTGCAAGATGCTGTAGAGAAACAAGTTTTGTGACAGATACAGAAGTTGCTAGTTACATAACTAGCTAGAGATAATGCAGGCTTGTGCCAGGGTGAGGTCCTTAGACCATCAAATAATTGCATTTGCATCTGCTATGGCAGTAGTGAGAGTCGTTTTGAGCTTTTCTGTGTTTTCCAGGATTTAAATCAGGAGTTGTCGATTTTGCTGCCTTGTTTGCTCAGCTCATTGCAGGGGCAGACTGTCAAGGCCATCCTGCGTGCCTTCTCAAAAACATCTGTAGTGTTGTGGATAGTGTGTCTTCAGGCCTCCTGGCTGGAGGCCAGAGCAGACCAATTATGTTGATCAGTGTGACCAGAGCTGAAGTGTTGTTTTAAAGAATCCTTATATATTGTCTTCAAAACCCCTCCCATGCAACAGCTGGTAGCAATATTAATTGTAAAACGGCTAATCTCTCCTCCTTAAAACATGCCCTACCCATTGTAGCTGTGTTCTCAGCAAAATAGCCTCACTAATTGTGATTAATCCTTGTTTTATACCAGATGTATTGCTTGCATAATTTGACTAGTGAATGTTTAGGGTTGTACGAAGGCAACCTGTATTCTTTGTGATGCTCAAAGCTTGCTGTTAATTGTCCAAACAAACAAACAAACTTCTATAGTCATTCCAAGAGTTAAGGTTGTGATATTAGGAGGTACTGCTTGGTTAGAACATACAGATCCTGTGTGACTTAAACAATGGCTCCTACCTACAGAACAGCTGTTGGCCCTGCAACAGCTTGTCAGAAGGCAGCTTGATTCTGATTACATTGAACCATCTCGGAATCCTTTAATTACCCCTGTGTTTGTGATAAAGAAAAAATCTGTGAAATGAAAACCTTTGCATGATCTCAGACAGGTTGGTGCAATCATGGTTAGTAAGCATTGGCTTACTGACCCCTTCTGTGCTTTCTGCTGAATAACCCATTGTTATTGATTTGACAGGTTATCTTCTCACAATCCAGTTAGATCCCAGTGATAGAGAAAAAATGTGCATTTTTAGTTCCATCTATTATTCGTGCAGAACCTTATGAGTGTTATGCATAGAAAACCCTCTCCCATAGAATGAAAGGCTTTTCTATAATTTGTCAGTGGTTTATGTTTCCAATGCAATTTTCTGACTGTCTTTGTTGTCATTATATAGATGATATTTCTGCTAGCTGTAACCACTGAGGATTAGCTGGGTGTGTTGGACACTGAAAGCAGAAAGAGTCTGCAATTCTTTGGCCTAGTAGTTGCTCCTGACACGGTGCAGTGAAAAGTACCCTGGAAATATTTAGGGTTCATGTACACAAAAAGCAGTCATTTCTCAACCAGTTATGCCAATTCTTAATTTTCAAGCGTTGTTTGTATTCTAAAGAACTCCTTTGCAGAGGATTGTTCCAGCAAGTTTCCTATGCTTCGATCCAGTGCAGTTTCATAGTTTTTTACCTCTTTTACAGTTTTGGGAAAAACATGCTGTGCTTGGCCAAAAGCCTCCTTTAAGCTGATGGTCTTGTGGTCCCTGTGGGAGCTGGGGGCGGAGCGCAGCGTGCAGGTGTGGACCTTGTCCTTCTCACAGTAGCATTCCAGCAGTTTACTGTACTGGGGGATTTTCTCTCAGCCAAAACCTGGGCACCACAGAGCCCCACCAGGACGTAGTTTTTTCTGAGTGTTCTTTGTGCTATGCTTACTCAGGTGGGCTTGGCACAGGGAGACCTTGTGGGTCAGGCAAGTCTTCATGGCTGAACGGGGGCCTGTGGGGTAAAGGCAGAGTGGGCACTGGGAAGGGCCCTGCTGGCATATTTCTGTTCCTTCTGTATGCATGCACTCCTTGCAGAAGCTGTGACCGCACCCCAGAGACATAGGGTTCCTGTAAATGTCCAGGCAGACGGGGTATGTCAGTTCGTCCTTCAGCCTGGCCTCAGTACCCACCTCGGCCATGTTGCCTGAGCTTCATGACAGGGTTGAGAGAAAGGAGGAGGGCACTGGTGAGAAACTGAGAGCACAGCATACAGAAGCCTTCAGATGTCGATTTAGCTTAATTCATTCTATTGCTCGCTCAGTTGTTGTCTCTTGTCCGGATTGTCGTCGTGCTTGTACTGTCTATTTTAGTACTAACCCTCGAGGTCTTACTCTGGCAAAAGATCCCCAAGAGTTAGATTTAATGGGATCACTGTATATACATAACACAAGTGGTAATGGGACTCAAACCTGTTTTATGTTGAGATTATTTCAATCTAGATTAAGTGTTTATCAAAACCACGACTTATCCAGCTGGCACAAACTGCCTAGCCTGTACACAAAAGAACTGTAGAGCCTGAGTGAAACAGTAGAACACACAAAGAAAGTAACAGTAACAACTAGTCCTATAGACTTGTGGCTTCAATCTATTTTTGGTTCTATGTCTGAATGGGTTTTAAGTTTTGTTAAAGAAAAACCTACGATGGTTGTTGACAATTGTTGTAATTTTAGTAATAGTTCATATTGCTTTTTCTTGTATTGTTAAATGTGTAAGTGCTATAACAGAGAAAACATTATTAGCCCAGAATAAAAAAACGGGGGTATTTGTAGGGAATTGGCTATAGAACACGACTTACCTAGGCCGTGGGAACATCTTAGATAGCGAGGTTACAGTGCCCTTGTACCCTGTTAGCTGGCTGGTAAACAGGACATTGTGATTAGCAAAACAAAAAGCAACTGAGTACCACCTGTGTCAACAAAGAAATGAGTAAGAGGTGAGATCAACATTTAAGCAGATCAACATTTAAGCAGAACCAATAATGAGCTTAGCTTTTGCAATATGTATGAACTAATTATAAAGCATATATTAAGCTGTTAGCAATGATCAATAAACGAAGCTTGCTGATTCTCATATTGAGCCTCTCATTCTTCCCTCGTCACGACAAGTGGCAACCAATATTGTACCCCATGCTAAAAGATATGAAAAAGGTCATCGTCGAGTATGGGTTGGGGGCATCCTTCACCATCGAGTTGCTAGAATCCTTCTTCCTGGCCTATAAGCTGATACGTTACAACATAAGAGCAGTGATAGGAGGACTCTTTACAACAGTACAGTCCTCAGTATTTGAGGCAGAATGGAAAAAATTAATCACTGCATATGTCAATGACAAAATGGAAAGAAGGGGAATCCCAATTCAGCAGGCAATAGACATGCTCTATGGGGAGGGGAACTATTCGAGTAGGGGGGATCAAGCTCGAATTGACCCCAAATTTTTAGAAGCGACTAAAGAATTGGCATTGGAGGCCGTGAAAAGGGTGACAGATGCCTATGTGCAGATGCCTTCTTTCACACTTATTAACCAAGGCCCAAAAGAACCTTTTGTAGAATTCATAACCAGGCTAAAAGAGGCAATCAACAGGCAGGTCCACCAAAAAGAGAGCCAGGAAATTTTATTCAATCAATTGGTTATCAAAAAGGCGAATGAGGACTGTCAGAAAGCTTTGAAGATATTAAAGGATCCCTCCCTACTCGAAATGATAGACGCTTGTAAAAATATAGGTTCCAATTCCCATAAAGCGCGTCTATTGGCTGCCACTTTCATGGGTCCCCAATCATGTTTCAATTGTGGTGAAAAGGGACACTTCAAAAAACATTGTCCTAAGTTAGTCCCCGAACCAAATTTGCCTAAGACCCTATGTCGGAGGTGTGGGAAGGGCTGCCATTGGTCTTCTAGTTGTAGGTCAATGACCAATATCAGTGGTGAGCCCCTTCCCCCCAGGAGGTCCCCAGAGCTGAGGAAAAGGGTAACCTTCCAATCTTTGCCCGATCTTTGCCCTTGCTCCTGTGAACATCAGGGAAATGGGGAGCAGAGCGCCCAGGGGGGCGCGACGACACAAATAACCCCTGCTCTCCGCTCCATCCTGCGCCCAACACCGCGCCCAGCTACCCCATTACCCAAGAGCCTCCGACAGACCTCATTCCCGTTCAGTGTGATCCTTTAAATTCAGCAGACCCTATCTCAGTTAAAAACCAGTGTGTTCCCCTAAATTGGATAATCCTTTCCGTTACTCACCCGTCTACTCACCTAAGCTCCTATGAGCAGGCCAGGGTTAGACCATCTGCCCCGGTCGATCCAGATAAGACTTACCTGATGATATCGCACTTTTCAGCAGTGGCTAAGGGAATAATTGTAGTGCCTACTCTCCTGACGGGACTGACGAACACAGATATAGCTATATGCCTAACTGTGCATCTCCCTCCCGTGCAGTTGGAGGACCGCTTCCCCGTGGCGAAGATGGTCTCCACCGACGAGCTGCTCTGCATGGTGTCCCCAGATGAGGAGTGGAGGGAGGGATCACTGAGGGAAGTCCACTGGACAACCTCGGTGAAGACCTCTCGCCCTCTTCTAATATGTCTCATCTACTTTTCTCAACCTAGGCACCCTCAGAAAGTCAAGGTGGAAGGGTTACTCGACATGGGGGCGGATGTCACCATAATTGCCTCCAAGGACTGGCCGTACGGCTGGCCAGCCCAGACTACTAACATCAGAGTCAGCGGTGTAGGGGGATCGCAGTACCCCGTCAGGAGTAAAGAGGTAAAGAGGAACTCCGAAGTTCCACCCACCTTTTCCCTGTGTCCCTATCGCACTTTTCCCTGAGTTGTCAGTCCCATGCTCCTCCCCAGTTCAGAATCCTCCCCTCAGACTTTAAACCCCTTATTTAAACCCCTGTTGTCCCTGAATAAAGTGGCATTGCTGCACGAACCCTCAACTGTGCCAAGAACCGTTATTGCAGTGCTCAGTCCTATTTCCCATCCCCCTGGACCGTGGCAGCAGGGAGATTGCCAAAACTGAAACCAGTACACAGTTGAAAGCTGAACAAAACAACATTTATTCCAAAGAAAGTAGCAAACAAAATGAGAAACCGAGAGACAGAAAAGAGAAGGGAAACAAGCCCCCAAGATAACCCCCCATTCACTCAAGTGTTACTTACCAGGTTGTCTTACCGACCCCAGAATGCTTAGAATTCCCCATAGCAGAAGCTGCATCCTCATTATCCTCAATGAACCAATTTTCATTAATGTGAGGAAAGTTGAGAGATTGTAGAAACATCAGTTGAACTTCAAAGTCTCCTGGTTTCTGTCTCTCCTCAGACTTAGAATCAGGGTTAGGGTTAGGGTTAGGGTTAGGTTTAGGGTTGGGGTTAGGGTTTAGGGTAAGGGTTAGGGTTAGGGTTAGGGTTAGGGTTAGGGTTAGGGTTAGGGTTAGCGTTAGGGTTTTCTTTAGGGTTAGGGAACCGGGTTTGCGCATAGCTTGCAGTCTCTTCTTTAGGGTTAGTGTTGCTGTGCGCAAACCCGATTCCCTGACCCTAATCCTAAAAAAGTGAATGCAAGCTATGTGCAAACCCTGTTCCCTAACCTTAACCTTAAAAAAGAGACTGCAAGCTATGCACAAAACCAGTTCCCTAACCCTAACTTTAAAAAAGTGACTGCAAACTACTAGGGTTAGGGTTAGGGTTAGGGTTAGGGTTAGGGTGAGGGTTAGGGTTGGGGTTAGGGTTTAGGGTTAGGGTTAGGGTTTAGGGTTAGGGTTAGGGTTAGGGTTCGGGTTCGTGTTAAGGTTAGGGTTAGGGTAAGGATTAGGGGCTAGGGTTGGGGTTAGGGTTAGGGTTAGTCAGAATCTGTCTCAATGCGCGATCTAACTATCGTGGGTTTACCCCATTCCAGGAACGCAAACCGTAAACCCTAAAAAACCTGTAAGCTCAGCTCTTGCATTTTCAGGGCTTCACACCGTCAGCACTGGAGGGAGGGAGGGGCCCGACTGCTCATCAGAGGTATCATGCAAGTCAAAAGCCTGAAAAGTCTCCTAGAATGCATAAATCATTAACCATTTCAGTCTCTGACAATTGGTCCACACAATAACTGCAAGCTATGCCCAAAGCCTGTTCCCTAACCTTAGAAGAGAGACTGCAACCCTCGAGATGTTGGAGGCTCGAGGCATGGTCCGTGACACTAATCATGGCTATAACTCATAACTTCTTGGAGTATGGGGACTTCCCTCCTTCACCCCCGGCAGATCAAGGTCACCACTTCAGCTGACAGACATGGAAGCATCATGCGTACCTCAATAATTACAAACTCCCTATTAGACTACCTCTACTACCCATTTTTAACCCTAGCCTTATGAGGGGCACTAATGACAAGCTCCATCTGCCTACGCCAAATCGACCTTAAGTCATTAATCGCCTACTCCTCAGTAAGCCACATAGGTCTAGTCATTGCCGCAACAATAATCCAAACCCACTGATCCTTTTCAGGGGCCATAATCCTAATGATTTCACATGGACTCACCTCTTCCATACTATTTTGCCTAGCTAATACAAACTAGGAACGCATACATAGTCGTACTCTCCTTCTAACACGAGGCCTACAACCCCTTTTACCTCTAACAGGAATCTGATGGCTCCTAGCCAACCTAACAAACATAGCCCTTCCTCCTACCACTAACCTGATAGCTGAATTAACTATCACAATTGCACTCTTCAACTGATCTACCTTCACCATTATCCTAACCGGAGTCGCAACTCTACTAACTGCAGCCTATACCCTCTACATACTCCTTATAACCCAACGAGGTCCAACTCCAACCTATATTACAACCACCCAAAATTCAAATACACGAGAATATCTCCTTATAACACTTCATATCCTACCCTCCCTCCTCCTCATCCTAAAACCAGAGCTAATCTCAGGAATTCCCACATGCAAGCATAGTTTTAAACCAAACATTAGACTTGATCCTAAAAATAGAAGTTAAACTCTTCTTGCCTGCCGAGGGGAGGTTTAACCAACAAGAACTGCTAACTCTTGCATCTGAGCCTAAGACCTCAGCCCCCTTACTTTTAAAGGATAATAGCAATCCACTGGTCTTAGGAGCCATTCATCTTGGTGCAAGTCCAAGTAAAAGTAATGGACTTCCCATTAATCCTCAACACCTCCATATTCTTGACCCTGGCTACCCTCTCTATACCCATCCTACTCCCCCTCCTATCCAAAAACTATCTAAACTCTCCAACAACCATCATACACACTGTTAAAACTTCCTTCATAGTTAGTTTAATTCCCATAATCCTCTTCATCTACTTAAATATGGAAAATACCACTTTCTATTGAGAATGAAAATTTATTGCGAACTTCAAAATCCCTTTTAGCCTTAAAATAGACCAATACTCCTTAACGTTTTTCCTATTGCACTATTCGTAACATGATCTATTCTTCAATTTACAACATGATATATAGCCTCAGAACCCCACACCACAAAATTCTCTCTTTACCTTCTAATCTTTCTCATTGCAATACTCATCCTAATCATCGCTAATAACATATTCCTCTTATTTATCAGCTGAGAGGGAGTCGGAATTATATCCTTCCTCCTGATTGGATGGTGACACGGTCGAGCAGAAGCCAACACCGCTGCACTTCAAGCCGTACTTTACAACCGTATTGGGGATATTGGACTAATCCTCTGCATAGCATGACTAGCATCCTCAATAAACACTTGAGAAATTCAACAGCAATCCTCCCCAAACCAAATATCCCTTCTCCCTCTCTTAGGGCTCATCCTAGCCGCCACAGATAAATCCGCCCAATTTGGCCTGCATCCATGACTCCCAGCAGCTATAGAAGGGCCAACCCCTGTATCTGCCCTACTCCATTCCAGCACAATAGTAGTTGCCGGAATCTTTCTACTTATTCGCACTCACCACATATTATGTAACAACCAAATTGCCCTAACTATGTGCCTTTGTATAGGTGCCCTATCCTCCCTATTTGCCGCTACATGCGCTCTTACCCAAAACGACATCAAAAAAATTATTGCTTTCTCTACATCCAGCCAACTAGGACTAATAATAGTCACTATTGGCCTAAATCTACTTCAACTAGCCTTCCTACACATCTCTACGCATGCATTCTTTAAAGCCATACTCTTCCTTTGCTCTGGGTCTATCATTCACAGCCTTAACGGTGAACAAGACATTCGAAAAATAGGAGGATTACAGAAACTACTCCCTACAACTACCTCATGCCTGACAATTGGAAATTTAGCTCTCATAGGAACACCATTTTTAGCAGGGTTTTACTCAAAAGATCTCATTATCGAAAGTCTTAACACCTCCTATCTAAACACCTGAGCATTCCTCCTAACCCTCGTAGCTACAGCTTTTACTGCAACTTACAGCCTACGTATAGCCCTACTAGTACAAACTGACTACACCCGGATTCCCTCCATTACTCCCATCAATGAAAACAACCCAACAGTCACAAACCCAATTACTCGTCTCGCTCTCGGAAGTATTATAGCTGGTCTATTAATTACCTCTTATATCTCCCCTACAAAAACCCCTCCTATAACCATACCACTGGTCACAAAAACCACTGCTATCATTATTACAACATTAGGCATCATTCTGGCATTAGAACTATCAAAACTCACACATACCTTCTCTGCCCCCAAACAAAATATCACTATAAACTTCTCCAGCACTCTAGGATATTTTAACCCCCTTATACACCGCCTCAGCTCTACTAAACTCCTAAACAACGGCCAGAACATTGCATCCCATTTAATCGACCTATCCTGATATAAAAAAATAGGCCCAGAAGGACTAGCGACCCTTCAACTCAAAGTATCCAAAATCTCAACTGGCCTCCTACTAGCAATACATTATACAGCGGATATCACCCTGGCATTCACGTCCGTCTCTCATACATGCTGAAATGTTCAATTCGACTGACTAATCTGAAACCTCCATGCAAACGGCGCCTCCTTCTTCTTCATATGCATTTACCTACACATTGGACGAGGATTCTACTATGGTTCCTACCTATATAAAGAAACCTGAAACACAGGAGTTATTCTCCTCTTAACTCTAATAGCAACTGCCTTCGTAGGATATGTCCTCCCATGAGGCCAAATATCATTCTGAGGCACTACAGTAATTACTAACCTATTCTCAGCAATTCCTTACATTGGTCAAACACTTGTAGAATGAGCTTGAGGAGGATTCTCAGTTGACAACCCTACACTTACCCGGTTCTTTGCCCTCCACTTCCTCCTCCCATTCTAATTGCAGGTCTCACCCTCATCCACTTAACTTTCTTACACAAAACAGGCTCAAACAACCCCCTAGGTATTTATTCAGACTGCGACAAAATCCCATTCCACCCCTATTTCTCAATAAAAGATATTCTAGGCCTTTTTTTCCTCCTCATTCCTCTAATAACACTTGCCATATTCTCACCCAACCTCTTAGGAGATCCAGAAAATTTTACACCTGCAAACCCATTAGTAACACCTCCCCACATTAAACCTGAGTGGTACTTCCTTTTTGCATATGCCATCCTACGATCAATCCCCAACAAATTAGGAGGAGTCCTAGCCCTAGCCGCCTCCGTCTTAATTCTATTTCTAGCCCCATTCCTCCACATATCAGAGCAACGAACTATAACCTTCCGACCTCTCTCCCAACTTCTATTCTGAATCCTAGTAACAAATCTTTTAATCCTTACATGAATCGGTAGCCAACCAGTCGAACATCCATTTATTATCATCGGACGACTCGCCTCAGCTACCTGCTTCACAATCATTCTCATCTTATTCCCCATTACTAGTCTCCTAGAAAATAAGATACTCAACCTCTAACCACTCTAATAGTTTATAAAAAATGTTGGTCTTGTAAACCGAAGACTGAAGGCCGCCCCTTCTTAGAGTTTTCCAAAAAATATCCAAGCACCCCCCAACTTTCCAATCAACACGTACATCAAGGGGAGGGCCCCCCCCTCCCCCCATACCCTACAGTATGTATTACATTGCATAGCATCCTCCACCACATTAGACATAACATGCATGTAGGAAAATCTGACATACTATTATTGCAAAAACCATCCAAATTTCCATACTATCTCCCATACAATCCAAAACTTGTCATTCACAGATCTAGGCACATTCCCACACAAGGACATAACATGTCATGTTCTAGGAATAATCCCGCCAAACGAACTAAAACCTAAACCTGCTAATTTTCGCATAAAATCCTTCTCAATACGAGGAACGTCACAGAACCTAAAATCCATGGTCCATGGACCACTCACCACTTAACCTTGCTCTATGTACCAACCAAGAAGTGCTGGGTTATTTATTAGTCGTACTCCTCACGAGAAACCAGCAACCCGGCGTTAGTAATGTTTATCATGTCCAGCTTCAGGTGTATTCTTTCCCTTTCCACCAATAACCCACTCTCATAACTTGCTCTTTGTCGCCTCTGGTTCCTCGGTCAGGGCCATAACTTCCTTAATTTTCCTAAACTTGCGCTCCATTACTAATGGTTGGGGATGCTTGGAAAAACCTGGACCTCGTGATCGCGGCATTTTCTCTCTTCTAAACTTTTGGGGGTTTTTTTTTGGGGTAGATCTCAATAAGCCCTTCAGAGTGCTCCGCCAGGGGGCTCCCATATATGGTTGACATGTACCCCTTATGGTCGGCGAGCGGTTTTCTCACTTTCGCATGAAAATTAATGATATGGTTTCAAGTGTTATTCGGTCTCATACTGTTGCACTGATGCACTGTCACATGCTGTTGGCTTGGTTTTTCCATTACGTCTCTCATCAAGTCGCAATTTAATTAATGCACGCCAGACAAAAACTTTGTCATTTTTTGCAATGATCTAGGGACTTTCCCTCTATTCATCATTAATTTTTGTTTTTAAATTTTTTTACAAAAATTTCAAATTTTACAAACTTTCCATTCCCCTAATTTTCCAATTAAGACATTTGCATCATTCATTTGTTAAATTTTTTTAACACACTTTAATCTACCCCATCATTTCCTTTCATCATTCATTTGTTCATTTGTTTGTTTACACTTTAATCAATCCCATCAGTTCCTTTCATCAGTCATTTGTTCATTTGTTTGTTTACACTTTAATCTACCCCATCAGTTCCTTTCATCAGTCATTTGTTCATTTGTTTGTTTACACTTTAATCTACCCCATCATTTTCTTTCATCAGTCATTTGTTCATTTGTTTGTTTACACTTTAATCTACCCCATCATTTCCTTTCATCAGTCATTTGTTCATTTGTTTGTTTACACTTTAATCTACCCCATCATTTCCTTTCACCCTCTTACCTCCCCAAGTAATCGCCCCCACTACTCTAACTAATATTCCACCCACATACACCTTTAACAGTTGGTCCCAAACTTTTTTCCAACCCTTCAGAAAAAAAGGAATCAAACCTTTATCACCAACTCCCAAAGCTGGCATTTTCATTAAACTATTCTCTGAACCACACCTCCTTAAACCGCCCGAATTGCCCCACGAGACAACCCTCATACAAGTTCTAGCACAACGAACAACATCAGCAACAGTCCCCAGCCCGCAATTAAAAATTGTCACACCCCCCAAGAATAAAACATAGCCGCTCCCTCAAAATTCAACCGAATAGATAAAACACCCCCACTATCCACCGTGTTTATCCCCAACCACTCTAACTCAAATAGCCCTATAATAAACACCCCACCCCCCAACACTAAAACTAACCCAGCACCATACCCAACAACCTGCCAGTCCCCTCAGGTCTCAGGAAATGGATCTGCTGCCAATGAGACCGAATACACAAAACCCACTAACATCCCACCTAAATATACCAGAAATAACACTAGTGATACAAAAGACACCCCCAAACTCATTAACCATCCACACCCTACAATAGACGCCAACACTAACCCCACTACTGCATAGTATGGAGAAGGATTGGAAGCAACTGCTAGTCCTCCCAAAATAAAACTAACACTTAAAAATAGTATAAAGTACGTCATAACAATTCCTGCTTGGCCTCTATCCAAGACCTTTGGCCTGAAAAACCATCGTTGTAATTTCAACTACAAGAACATAAAACCTTAACAAACCCGCCCACAACTCTACAATCCTGCCCCTTTCTACTCTTCTAACTTCTCAACAACACATTTTTGTTATCCACTAGAACTACTTCTCCAACCACTAAACAAATCCTAAATCAATAGCAACTATTACTACAACTAAAACAAGCCCAAATAATAATCACTATGCCTATAACAGCCTTAGTCCTTGTAGCTTACAATAAAGCATAACACTGAAGATGTTAAGACGGCTATTACACATACCCAAGGACAAAAAAGACTTAGTCCTAACCTTACAGTTAGTTCTTGCCAAATATATACATGCAAGTATCCGCATCCTAGTGAAAATGCCCTCAGCACCTTAAAAAGACAGCAGGAGCAGGCATCAGGCACACCACTCCAATTGTAGCCCAAAACGCCTTGCCTAGCCACACCCCCACGGGTTTTCAGCAGTAATTAATATTAAGCAATAAGTGTAAACTTGACTTAGTTAAAGCAACTTACCAGGGTTGGTAAATCTTGTGCCAGCCACCGCGGTCACACCAGAAACCCAAATTAACTTTATACGGCGTAAAGAGTGGTTTTTCATTATCACTTCAACTAAGACTGAAATGTAACCAAGCTGTTATAAGCACAAGATGCATCCAATACTCCCATAGAAATGATCTTAGCTTCATGATCAACAAAACTCCACGAAAGCCAGGACACAAACTGGGATTAGATACCCCGCTATGCCTGGCCCTAAATCCCGATGCTTTCACCACTTAAGCATCCGCCTGAGAACTACGAGCACAAACGCTTAAAACTCTAAGGACTTGGCGGTGCTCCAAACCCACCTAGAAGAGCCTGTTCTATAACCGATAACCCACGATACACCCAACCATCCCTTGCCAAATCAGCCTATATACCGCCGTCGTCAGCCCACCCCTAAACTGAGGGTTTAACAGTGGGCACAACAGCAACATCCCACTAATAAGACAGGTCAAGGTATAGTTCATGAGATGGTAGAAATGGGCTACATTTTCTAGCATAGAATACCTCACGACAAGGAGTGTGAAATCACTCCTAAAAGGTGGATTTAGCAGTAAAGCAGGATAATAATGCCTCCTTTAAGCTGGCTCTGAAGCACGTACATACTGCCCGTCACCCTCCTCACAAGCTAGGATTAATTTTATTTATAATAAACCCCTAAGCTAGAGATGAGGCAAGTCGTAACAAGGTAAGTGCACCGGAAGGTGCACTTAGTCTACCAAGACGTAGCTATAACTAAAGCATTCAGCTTACACCTGAAAGATATCTGTTCCATATCAGATCGCCTTGAAGCCTAACTCTAGCTCTTCTACCAGATTATATAGAAACTAAGTTAATACTACCCATTAAATCAAAACATTCTCTCACTCAACCTAGTCTAGGCGATAGAAAGGTAAACTCAAGACGCAATAGAGATCATGTACCGTAAGGGAAGAATGAAATAGTAATGACAAACCAAGCAATAAATAGCAAAGACCAACCCTTGTACCTTTTGCATCATGATTTAGCCAGAACTACCCAAGCAAAACGCCAATTTAAGCTTGCTTCCCCGAGACCCAAGCGAGCTACTCACGAGCAGCTATCTACTGAGCAAACCCGTCTCTGTTGCAAAAGAGTGGGAAGACTCGTTAGTAGTGGTGAAAAGCCAATCGAGCTGGTGATAGCTGGTTGCCTATGAAATGAATCTTAGTTCCCTCTTAATTCACCTCCCAGGACTACACTCAACCCACATGAAGCGAATTAAGGGCTATTTAAAGGAGGTACAGCTCCTTTAAAAAAGAATACACTCTCCCCTAGCAGATAAATTTAATTACAGCTTAATTGTGGGCCTTCAAGCAGCCACCATTAAAGAATGCGTCAAAGCTCCTCACCTAAAAAAATCTAAACTTCCTCATGACTCCCTCTTCCCCAATAGGCCAACTTATATTAAATAAGAGAATTTATGCTAAAATAAGTAACTAGGGATCCCCTCTATGGCGCAAGCTTACATTACAACATTATTAACAATCCACAGGATATTTTTAACCTTAACAAGACCTTATACCCAAAACTCTGTTAACCCACCTATGGAGCGCCCCCAAAGACGATTAAAATCTGTAAAAGGAACTAGGCAAATCCAAGGCCCAACTGTTTACCAAAAACATAGCCTTTAGCAAACCAAGTATTAAAGGTGAAGCCTGCCCAGTGACAATTCGTTCAACGGCCGCGGTATCCTAACCGTGCAAAGGTAGCGCAATCAATTGTCCCATAAATCGGGACTTGTATGAATGGCTTAGCAAGGTCTTAGCTGTCTCCTACAGATAATCAGTGAAATTGATCTTCCCGTGCAAAAGCAGGAATAACCCCATAAGACAAGAAGACCCTGTGGAACTTTAAAATCTGCTACCACTCCCATAAACAATACTCACCCACAGGGCCTACTCCCCCGGGATTTTGCTGGTGTGCATTTTTTGGTTGGGGCGACCTTGGAGACAAACTTAACCTCCAAATATGAGACAATCCATCTTAACCAAGAACTACCCATCAACGTGCTAATAGTAACCAGACCCAATATAATTGATTAATGAACCTAGCTACCCCAGGGATAACAGCGCAATCTCCTTCAAGAGCCCACATCAACAAGGAGGTTTACGACCTCGATGTTGGATCAGGACATCCTAGTGGTGCAACCACTACCAAGGGTTCATTTGTTCAATGATTAACAGTCCTACGTGATCTGAGTTCAGACCGGAGTAAGCCAGGTCGGTTTCTATCTATGTTACAACTCCTTCTAGTACGAAAGGATCGAAGAAGTAAGGCCTATGCCACAAGTACGCCTTCGCACCCAGTAATGAACCCAACTAAATTACTAAGAGCTCCACCATAACCCCCTCCTAGAAAAGGACCGCTAGCGTGGCAGAGCTTGGCAAATGCAGAAGGCTTAAGTCCTTTACCCAGAGGTTCAAATCCTCTCCCTAGCTCCAACACAAACCACATGACAATTCACTTAACCCTCACTTACTTTATTATATCAATATCCTATGCTCTCTCCATCCTCATCGCCGTAGCATTTCTTACCCTAGTTGAACGTAAGATTCTAAGTTATATGCAAGCCCGAAAAGGGCCTAATATTGTAGGACCATTTGGCCTCTTACAACCTATAGCAGATGGAGTAAAACTATTCATTAAAGAACCAATTCGTCCATCAACTTCATCCCCTTACTTATTTATATCTACTCCTATCTTAGCCCTTCTCCTAGCAATTACAATCTGAACACCACTTCCCCTACCCTTTCCCCTTACTGACCTAAACCTTGGCATACTCTTCCTTCTAGCTCTATCTAGCTTGGCAGTCTACTCAATTCTATGATCAGGGTGAGCCTCTAACTCAAAATATGCCTTAATCGGCGCCCTCCGAGCAGTCGCACAAACTATCTCTTACGAACTTACCCTGGCCATTATTCTCCTACCCGTAATTATCCTTAGTGGTAACTACACCCTCAATACCCTAGCTACAACTCAAGAACCTCTCTACCTCATTTTCTCCTCCTGGCCCTTAGCAATAATATGATATATCTCCACTCTTGCCGAAACAAACCGCACTCCATTTGACCTGACGGAAGGAGAATCTGAACTAGTCTCAGGGTTCAACATAGAATATGCTGCAGGGCCATTTGCCTTGTTTTTTCTTGCCGAATATGCTAATATTATACTAATAAATGCACTCACAACCACTCTATTCCTAAACCCCAGCTCACTTAATCTCCCTCAAGAACTCATTCCCCCTACTTTAGCTAAAAAAACCCTCCTCCTTTCCGCAGGATTCTTATGAATCCGCGCCTCTTACCCTCGATTCCGATATGATCAACTCATACATTTGCTCTGAAAAAACTTCTTACCCCTAACATTAGCCTTATGCCTATGGCATACCAGCCTCCCTATCTCCTATGCAGGCCTACCTCCCCACCTAAGACACTCAAGGAAATGTGCCTGAATCCAAAAGGGTTACTATGATAAAGTAAATATAGAGGTATACCAGCCCTCTCATTTCCTAATTTTAGAAAAGTAGGAATCGAACCTACGCTAAAGGAATCAAAATCCTCTATACTCCCTCTATATTATTTTCTAGTAAGGTCAGCTAATTAAGCTATCGGGCCCATACCCCGAAAATGATGGTTTAACTCCTTCCCTTACTAATGAATCCCCAAGCTAAACTAATCTCCACAATAAGCTTACTCCTAGGAACCTCAATCACAATTTCGAGTAACCACTGAATAATAGCATGAGTCAGCTTAGAAATTAGCACTTCAGCTATTCTTCCCGCCCCAGGAAAAGGGGAGAGGGGGTAACTCAGGTTTTATTAATAATTCCCTTGGGGTGGATTAAAGTGAAACGACACTAAATAATCGGTGTCTGAAAACATATCCTGGCAAGGTTTATTTTAACAATTCTGTATCAACAGGCATGCTAGCAGTTTGGGAGTTGGGCTATCAGTTGGGAGGCATGGCTGAAAACAGGAAACAACAGCCCTAATTCCCAGGAAAGAAAGCCTGGAAGCTTTGGCTTTGTGGTGCAGTTGGTGGGCCACACTGGGCACTCCATGGGCAGGCAGCAAGAGTTTTCTGATCTGGGAGTCAATCTGGGGGCCTCGGAGTGTTTGAGGGGAAGTTGGGAGTGTCCTGTGGGACCAGGATGGGATTTGAGGGCTCCTGGAGGGGTTGGGACGGGTGTATACTGCGGGCATCGTCTAGTATTGATGGGGGTAATCACTGAGCTGACTGTTTCATAATCATCCAAATTTTAACATACAATATGATTATTAGAATAAAAAGCAAAAAGGTAATATCAACAAAACAGTAACAGGGTGAAGCTCTTGGTTGAAGACTGGTTTCTTCTTTTTCTCCAGTGATTTTAATTCTTTTTCGTCTGGGTTTTAATCCCATCTTTGGCATTTTGCTGCCAACATTTTGTCCCCATATCCATTGGAAATTGTATTAACTGTTGATGAGAACAAAGTGGAATCCCAAGGTATGTGATATATTGATAGGATTTCACTGGTTGGCTTTTAATCTGTCCAGGTTTATCGCCATAATGCTTCTGCTCTTTAACCACTTGAATCAGAATGAATTGAGTTGTTTTCTGGGTCGGGTTCTCTTTTTGAGTCCAAGGTTTTTTAGTGGATTCAGTATCAGGCACAAAGGAAATTGAGGGAGGTAAAGAATAATCTTCCCTTTGTTCATTATCACAGGGATCACTCAGTCTATTTTCATTAATGTGAGGAAAGCTGGGAGACTCTAGAAACATCAGTTGAACTTCAAATTCTCCTTGTTTCTTTCTCTCCTGAGACTTAGAATCAGGGTTCTCTGTGGTTTCCCAAGTCTCAATGCCAGGGTTTATGACACTGGTTTATGAAGTTGCCTGACCAAACCAGGAGCCTGTTTTTTTAGCAACAGTTTTCTCTCTGCACTCTGGCGCAACAAGACTTTGAAGGTGGTCAACCTCAGTTTGAAGCAACTCATTTTTAGCAACAAATTTATCCGATTTTTCTCCTGTTTCCCTCTCAAAGGCTAACGATGACTTCAGCACCACATTTTCTGATTTCAAAACAGTAGACTCAACATCAGAAATCCATTCATGACTTCCCTGTCAGCACTCCATCCAAATGTCTGTGCTCTCACTTTGACCTGAGAGAAACCTCAGGCAGGTGGAAAAGGGCAGATAAAGAAAAAACAGATGGGTCAAGCAGAAGTGATGCTGCTTCTGTCAAAAGCAGAGCAGAGGCCAAAAGCACTTTAGGAAGTTGCTTACAGAAGCACTTGTGCATTCCAAGTTACAGCTCAGGAGTCTCAGTGACTTGTCCAACATGGGAGCTCCTTTTCCATTTCTCAACCCCAGATTCCTCAGGAGTAGGAAACTGGAAACACTGACTGAGAAAAGCTCCATTCCTTCCTAATAATTGTGCTTTGCCCTTCCCATTTGACAGTGCTCTTGGAAATGTGCTGCTGTGATCTGGATCTGTGAGCAGCCCTGACCTCCCAGAGCACTCATCCAATGGCAGGAAGAGCCCACCTGGCTCCTGCTGGGGTTCTTGCCACCACGACCCAGTATGGGTCAATGGAATGGGGAGCAGGGTGGTGGGACCAGTAAGGACCAGTTAAGGGGGTTGGGGGTACTTCAGCATCTCCATCAAGGTCAGACCAGTACAGAGCAGCATAGACCAGTATAGATCGGTATAGACCAGTATAAACCAGTATGGACCAGTATAGACCAATATGGATCACTGGAATGGGGAATGGGGCAGTGGGACCGATAAGGACCAGTTAAGGGGCTTGGGGGCACTTCAGCATCTCCATCAAGGTCAGACCATTATAGACCAGTATAGACCAGTGTAGACCAGTATAGACCAGTAAAAAACCAGTACGGACCAGTAAAAAACCAGTACGGACCAGTATGGACCAGTATGGACCAGTACAGGTCACTAGAACAGCGAGCAGGGTGGTGGGACCAGTAAGGACCAGTTAAGGGGTTTGGGGGTACTTCAGCATCTCCATCAAGGTCAGACCAGTACAGACCGGTACAAACCAGTCTGGACCAGTATAGACCAGTATAAACCAGGGTAGAGCAGTATAAACCGATATAAACCAGTACGGGTCACTGAAACAGGGAATGGGGTGGTGGGATCAGTAAGGACCAGTTAGGGGGGTTGGGGGTGCTTCATCATCTCCGTCAAGGTCAGACCAGTACAGACCAGTATAAACCAGTATAGACCAGTATGGACTGGTATAGACCGGTATAGACCAGTATAAACCAGTACAGACCGCTACGGGTCATTGGAATGGGGAATGGGGCAGTGGGACCAGTAAGGACCAGTTAAGGGGGTTGGGGGCACTTCAGCATCTCCATCAAGGTCAGACCAGTACAGACCAGTATAAACCAGGATAGACCAGTATAAACCAGGATAGACCAGTATAAACCAGTATGGACCAGTACGGGTCACTGGAACGCGGAATGGGGTGGTGGGACCAGTAAAGACCAGTTAAGGCAGAACTCAGCTGGGACTTAGTGGTTTGGGGGTGGGCGTGTCCCTTCTTTAGGTGGGCGTGGTCTCTCCCTGGTGGGCGTGTCCCATCCCAAGGTGGCCATAGCCTCTGCAAGTGGGCGTGTCTTTTGCATCCTCTCCCCCTCCCTGAACTGGGAGCTCAACTGGGACTTACTGGGTTTTGGGTGGGCGTGTCCCCTCCCAATGATGGACCCACTTTCAGGCCCTCCCTCCACCTTTAAGGGTCCCCCCAAAGCCCCTCCCCCGCCTTCCTGCACCTCCCCAACCCTCAGGGTCCCTCCTGTCCCTCCCCCACCCTCCCAGTGTGTCCCTTCCTTCCCTCCCCCCAGTGATACTGCTATCCCATCCCCACCTCAGGAGCCCCTCCCTGC
>NW_021938162.1:0-4081 GCF_001715985.3 Manacus vitellinus
CGCTGTGGCTCCTGGACCCCAGTGGCCATTGGGACACTGCAGGGCCTGCTGGAATCCAGGGGCCGCTGGGACACTGGGGAGCCTCTTGGAGCCAAGGGAACCCTGGGATGTTTTGGAACATCCTGGAATCAAGGGGTCATTGTGACACTGCAGGGCCCCATGGAACCAAAGGAACCCTGAGGCAAGTTTTTGCAACCTCATGGAATCAAGGGGCCATTTCTGGCAGGATGCTCTGCTCTGACAATACCTAAACAATGGTCAGAGAATGCAAACAATGCAAGCTCTCTGTAGTGAGTTACTGCTGCTCTCAAGGTGCTGTTTTTAATGTTGAATTATGCTAAACCCAAAATGCTTCATGAAACTTCAAACACACATCCTGCTTTTGAAGCAGGATTTCACAGGTAAGCTGCTCCCTGGCCTGCAAATATGTCTGGGAGTCAAACCCTTGATAACTATAAAAGCCCCGTCCAACTGTCATGTGGCAGATTCTTCCACAGACTTCCTTGAAGTGTGTGGAGCTTCTGCCATGAAGCAGGGACAGCTCTTCATGGTCACTGCCCAGGGGTTAAGTGAAAGAGAGGGAACTACCCCTTGTCGCTGTGGGGTGAGTTACCTCAATCTCTTCATCAGGATTGTTTCTTTTTGCTGGCTTTGATCCAATTGCTTTAATAGAATGACTTTGATAGACTGCACTGTCTAGTGTACACTATACTGCTAGGAGGTTTTGCCTTTTATACTGTGCAGTAAATAATTCTCTTTAAGGTCTTTCATCTGTTCACTTGTCTGGTAAATTTTCTGTTCATTTGTCATAATAAATAATTCATTTTATTGAAATATTTCTGATTTGCCATCACTAAAACCTGCAGGACAAAGTGATTGAATCACACCTCTATAATTCCTTCAATTGAAACAAAACTCTGAGTTTTAGATTGGATCCAGCCACAGCCAGGCTCCTCTCTGAGAAGGAATTTAGAAAGCAAGGGGGTCCTTTCTGCACCTCATAGCTCAACGAGACGGCTTCTGCCATCAACTTTGTCTAAGCCTTCCACCCCCCCAGCCCCAAGCCGTGACACATGGGCATGTCTTGTCCATGCAGTGCAAACATGGACTCCTGAGCTGGTCATTTGCTGTCCCTCCTTGGAGGGAAGAACAAGCCCAATGGCCTGGGGTGAGAGGCCAGTGCTGGGAGCGGCGCTGGCTGTGCCAGGGCACTGCTGGGTGCCCCCACCCTGAGCACTCCCCCCCTTGTGCTGGTCACTGCTGTTTTCCTCTGCAGGGCATTGTGTTGGGCACATCCTGGAGAGCAAAGTGGAAAGCAGATGGAAGCTTTGAGGCCCTGGCCTGAGGAGATGCCCCTGCAGGATGGCAGTGCTGCTGCAGAGGTCAGCTCTGTGCCAGCAGTGCCCGTGGCTGTCCCTGCCTGCAGTCCCTGGACAGTCCTGCAGCAGGACTGGCACCGACTGCCAGAGCACTGAGGCCTCCAACAACACAGGGCTCTGCAGGACAGTGTGGAAGGGAAGGGAGAGGAGGCCACGCAGGAGAAGGGCTGCTGCTCCCTGGCAGTGCTGCTCTGCTGGGACTCTTTTCTGGCCCAGCTCTGCACAGAGGCACCGACCCTGCAGCTGCAGAGAAGTCAGAGAGGAAAGATGTCAGAAAAACAAGTCATTGCAAAGCTCTTTATTTGGTTGAAGAACACAGTGAGTACAATTCCCAATCTGTACAGCCTCCGGGCCAGGCTAGAAAGGCAAACACTGAAATGAAAATGGTGTTTATATATAAAAAAATATTTATATATATATCCTTATAGATATATTTATAGATATAAAGATTTTTTAATGTGAACAAATTCTCCCAAAATAACACTCCTATCAGAAGCAAAAAATAGAGAAGGTATGGTGGGCCTTTAATTAAGTCCATAACAGGATTGGCCTTTAATGAGGTAAATAACATGCAGAAGAAGGAGAGTTTATTGCTTCTGAAAAACACCCAGTTATGAGTTTCCTCAGGGCATCCTTGAGCTCCTGGTTCCTCAGGCTGTAGATGAAGGGGTTCAATGCTGGAGGAACCACTGAGTACAGAACTGACAGGACCAGATCCAGGGATGGGGAGGAGATGGAGGGAGGCTTCAGGTAGGAAAAGAATAACGTGCTGAGGAACAGGGAGACCACGGCCAGGTGAGGGAGGCACGTGGAAAAGGCTTTGTGCCGTCCCTGCTGAGAGGGGATCCTCAGCACAGCCCTGAAGATCTGCACATAGGAGAACACAATGAAAATGAAACAACCAAACATTAAACAGGCAATAACCACAGTCAGCCCAAGTTCCCTGAGGTAGCCTGAGTGTGAGCAGGAGAGCTTGAGGATGTGTGGGATTTCACAGAAGAACTGGCCCAGGGCATTGCCCTGGCACAGGGGCAGGGAAAATGTATTGGTTGTGTGCAGCAGAGCATTGAGAAAGCCAGTGGCCCAGGCAGCTGCTGCCATGTGGGCACAAGCTCTGCTGCCCAGGAGGGTCCCGTAGTGCAGGGGTTTGCAGATGGCAACGTAGCGGTCGTAGCACATGATGGTGAGGAGGAAATACTCTGCTGACATGAAGAAGACAAAGAAAAAGAGCTGTGCAGCACATCCCATGTAGGAAATGGTTCTGGTGTCCCAGAGGGAATTGTGCATGGCTTTGGGGACAGTGGTGCAGATGCAGCCCAGGTCTGTGAGGGAGAGGTTGAGCAGGAAGAAGCCCATGGGGGTGTGCAGGTGGTGGTCACAGGCTACGGCGCTGAGGATGAGGCCGTTGGCCAGGAGGGCAGCCAGGGAGATGGCCAGGAAGAGCCAGAAGTGCAGGAGCTGCAGCTCCCACCTGTCTGCCAATGCCAGGAGGAGGAACTGGGCCATGGAGCTGCTGTTGGACATTTGCTGCTTCCCAGCACAAGGACCCTGATCAGAAACAGGAAAGGACAGACTCCTGTTAAGAGTTAAGACAGACTCCTCTAAGCAAAGCCATTTTATTTCTCACAGAAATCCCCCAAACTGAAAGGCTTTCCCTTTCCCTTGTTTGTGCTGGCTGAGGTTGCTGTGAGGAACAGGAGCTCTGCCCATGTGCTGCTAAGGGTTCAGTTTTCCCCTTCTCCAGTGGGGACATGGAGCTAGTTTGTGACAGCATCAAACCCTCCCAAGGGATGTCAGGCATCATCCACCTTGAATGGAAAAGTTCAGTCTCTACTCTCAAGACGTGGAAAGGCTTAGCATGTCCTTTAAATAATGTTGTCTGTGTTTATTATTTTCTATGGTTGCATCTGGTACTCGTTCTTGTTAGGACTACAAATCCTCATTTTTATGATGGAAAATGTAAGGAGACTTTAAACAAGAGAGGACAAACAGCTCAGCTCTCTGTAGCTCAGTGCAGAGCCAGGAGAGCTGCAGTGTCCCTCTGTCTGTTCCCATCTGCCCTGTGCTTTCCCTCGTGCTGCCTGAACATAACTTCACATGCAAATTAATTTTTAATAAACCCAAATACCTACAGTCTGATGAGTGCAAGGCAGCACTGTTTAAAAGGGCAGCTTTATTAAATCTTCTCTGTTCCAGCCCAGCAATGCAGCATTGCCCAGGGGAATCTCTGGCTGTGCAGGCTCTGATGGCAACATCAGAGCAACCCTGAGGGGACTGGAAAAGGTACCCAGAGCTACATGTAAGGCACAGGTGTGGGGATTTCTGATACTGCCTGGTCTCTTCTCCTCCAAGAGGAATAGATTTGCAGTTTCAGTGCCTCCTCCTGAACTGTGAGATTAAGTTTTAGGACCAATTTCCCCGCCAGAAAACACATATTTGAAGATGGAAAGAACAGGATCCTTCACTTTCAGGTATCCCATGACTTGCTGTGCTTTCTAAAACTACCCTGAAAAATGTTCTGTACAACCTGGAGCTCTGAGCAGCCCTCACAACCTGCAGCCTACTCTAAACAGGTGAAGAGCCCTTCCCTGCCCTCCCAGGGGTTGCTCCTTGCCCACAGCCCTTGTGCCCCAGCCCTGGGAGCAGCTCCCCGGGCCGGCTGAGAGCTGCCCCTGGCAGGCAGCAGAGTCCCTGCCCAGCAC
>NW_021938163.1:0-7986 GCF_001715985.3 Manacus vitellinus
TTTCCCTGCAGGCTGTCGTCATCCCCCGGCTGCCCCACCTGGCTGGCACCTTCCTGCACTGACATCTCTGAGTCCTCCCTGGCTCTTCCTGCACACACAAAGCCTTGGGCTCATCCACACTCCTGCTGGGTGACGTGTTGCAGCCCAACATTTTCCATGGAGTGAAATTCCTTTTTCTTCATGTCCACTCGGGACCTCCCCAGCTGCACTTGGCATTAATTCTTTCTTTCTCAGGCTCTTTTCTGCTATGACAAAAGGATCCACCAGCTCTAAATCCTCCCTTCAAACCCTCTCAGGGCTGTCCTGTACTGTCCTCAGTCTGCACACCACTGAGGTCACAGCTCCTTAGCCCCTCTCTAGTGCTCATGTGCCTGAGACCTTTAAAGCCCATTTTGGGAGATCTCTGGGCACTCACCAATGTTTTTTCAGATGAAAATGTTGTGCTCAGAATCTAAGTAAATCACAGGCATACTTTTTACCAAGGCCTGTAGTGGCAGAACGTGGGGCTGTGGCTTTGAACTGAAAGAGAAGAGTTTTATATTGGATAATAAAAGGAAAGATTTAACAATCAGGGCAGCAAGAACTGGAAGAGGTTTCCAGAGAAGTGGATGTCCCATCCCTGCATTTCTCCAAGGTCAGGGACTGTGAGTAACCTGAATTAGTAAAAGATGTTACTGTCCATGTGTAGGGACTTGGACCAGATGACCTTTTAGCTCCCTTCCAAGCCAAATCATTCTGGGATTCTTTTGAGTCTAAAGTCCCAAACTCTTTCTCCAAAGAATTCCCATTTCTGAGGACATGAATTGCCATGTTTTTGGAGAAACCCTTCTAAGCCCAAAAGGTAACAAATTAATTGAAAGGAAGTTCCAAGGTATCTGTAGGAAACTTTAAGCAAGTGGGTCAATGGCAGAACCTCTCAGGGTGACCTGGCAGCTGAAGGTTGGGGATTCAGCCTCGGGCTCTGAGACTCATGATGGGCAGCCAGAAAGGGGATTTGGGGACTGGGCAAGACTTGTCCTGGGATGTCTAGGAAAGAACCAAAGCAAGGGGAGGATCCCAGTGGTTTCTGGAGGAACAAGCATGAGAAAACAGAGAGAAAAGAGGCTGAAAAGGCTGGTCATGTTAAACAGGAGGCTGGTCAAGACATGTCCCTGGCTGTGCCCTGCAAGTGATCCCCACAGCCTGTCCCCTTTTCTCTAATAACTCCATTGCCAAGAAGTTTCTGTGGGGAGGGACCTCTCTGCTCCTGGCCCAGATTGTGGCCCAAGTTCCAGCCACTGCAGCAGGAACCACAAATAGTCAGGTCTTGTGTTCTTTGGGGGGCCAGACTCTGCCCAGACTGGGGGGGGTGTGTGTTGGAAGCCCAAAAGAGTGAAGCAAATGCAAAGCTAAACACCCAATGTAGCCTGACTTTGTCCCTAAGTGGGGGATGAGAATTGGACCCAACATGTGCAGGGACAGATGGAGGGGTTTGTCCCCCTGGCCCTGCCCAGAAGGGACACCTTTCAGGAAGGGTTGTGGCCTTGGCTGTGCTGAGGGTTGCCCCGGGCAATGCAGCTTGGGATTGCAGTGGCACTGTCAGGGCTCTGCAGAGCTCCTGGCAGTTCCTGCATTTGTCCCCAGCAATGCCAGAGAACTGCAGGGGTTGCAGTCAATCACTTGTGCTCTTTGGGACCCCGACTGGCTCTGCTGAATGGGAGCAGGCCTGGAGTTCCCAGACTGTTCCTGCATCCAGGGTCGGGCCTGCAGTGACGTTTGTGCAGCATTCAATTGGTGCAGTGGCAGGATGGCCATGGATCCATTCCTGCAGAAACACAATGGGGCTCCATCCCAGGCAGGGATAGAATGGGCCCACAAATTTTGGAAGGAGAAGAACCAGGGAGTTTTGGCCCTGTGGAATCCCATGGAACCAAAGGAACCCTGGGACATGGCAGAACCTCATGGAATAAAGGGGACATTGTGACCCTGCAGCACCTCATGGAACCAAAGGGAGTCTGGGACGTGGCAGGGCCTGATGGAAACAAAGGAACCTCCTGGGAACAAAGGGACCCTGGACACTGCCAAAAGTCAGGGAGACAAGGGAACCCCAGGACACTGTGGAATCTCCTGGAATCCAGGGGCCATTGGAATACACTGGGGCCTCCTGGAACCAAAGGGAACATGGGACACTGTGGAACCTCATGGAATCAAAAGGACTCCGGGACTTTGTGGAACGTCAGGGAATCAAGGGGCCAGTGTGACATCCCAGAACCTTTTGGAACCAAAGGGAACCAATGGGACATTACGGAATGTGATGGAATCAAGGGTCCATTGTAACATTGTGGAACCTCATTAAATCAAGGGGTCAGTATGATTCTGCAAGGCCTTCTGGAGTCAGAGGGACCATTGTGACACTGTGGAACCTCATGGAATCAAGGGTCCATTGTGACACTGGGGAAAATGATGGAATCAGTGGGCCATTGTCACACTGCAGGGCCTTCTGGAGCCAAAGAACACTGGGAAACAGTGCAACCTCATGGAATCAAGGAGCCATTGTGCCTCTGCAGGGCCTTATGAAGCCAAAGGAAGCCTTGCACACTGTGCAACCTCCTGGAATCAAGGGACCACCATGATCTTGCAGGACCTCATGGAACCAAAGGAATTCTGGGATTCTGCAGAACCTCATGGAATCAGGGGGCCGTTGTGACACTGCAGGGCCTCATGGAATCAAATGTCCATTGGGACAGTCTAGGGCCTCAGGGAAGCTAAGGAATCCCGGGACACTGTGGAACCTTATGGAGTTATTGGGCATTTGTGACTCTGTACAATCTCATGCAACTGAGGGGCTGTCTTTGCTTAAAGACAAAAATTGGGGTGTGAACTCCCTTTTTATTTCTTACCAATACAGAGAGATAAAACTCTTAAAATTAAGAGTTTACTAACAAGGAAATAGCAGCAACCACAAAGACACACAGGGAACAGCTGACCCACAAAGAGGGGAATTCTTCACCCACCTGGCACTCCTGGAATAAAGGGGGGAAATGGTGGAGGGTCCTGCCTGATAACCACCCCCCTCTGGCCCAGCAAGCCAAAGAAACTCTGGAAAATGGGGGCACAAGCAGAAGCACGTTCCTGGGCTCAGGGTCACTCTGGGGCTCTCCCCGGCCGTGGTGCTGAGCGAGCTCAGCGCTCGGGGCGGCAGCAGCAGGGCCCCGGGGCAGGACGGCGCCGTGGGGACTCTCCAGGCACCACCCCCGGGGTCCAGGGAGGAGAAAAAGTTCCATTTGCTGCCTGGCATTTTCCTTCTTTCTTCCCCTCCCTGCCCAGCCCCAGTGTGGGGCAGGCATTCCTTCTTAAAGAGACAGTCCCTGCAAAACAGTGTTGGAAAAATGGTCTAAAATACTAAAACTCCTGAAACCATGACATTTTCCACCTCTGTTTCTATTCCCTTTTTCATCATGCAGTGTCCCAGGGATCCTTTGGTTCCATGAGGCCCTGCAGTGTCACAATGGCCACTTGATTCCTTTATGCCACTGGAGACACCCCATAATCCAGCACAGCCTGTGGTGCTGCCTGGTCATGGCCAGACAAGTGATGTCTGTCTGGAAAGAGGCACAGCTTTAATACTTTCACATTTAAATAATATTTAAGCACATTTTCATTACTGGGTCATTTGAGTACTTTTAAGAAATGGCAAAGTTTTCCCACCATGGCAGAACAAGAATTTCCTGGACGTGTACTGATGGCGGGAGAAGAAATACTGATCTGCCCCTCTACCTGTATTACCACTATTCCCTCTATAACTCCATCTCCCTCTCCCTTCAGGTGTTTCCACCTCTCCTGTTTAAATAGTCATATGTAAGGACATCTCTTCAGCAGACTTGCTGCATGTGTGTCCTTCCTGTTGCTCCCTGGTTTCCTCCTCCAGTTGCTCTCTGGTCATTCAGTGCTTTTCAATTGACTGGTTTCATGCTTTGAGCTTCAGGGACCTGCCCAATCTTTCAGAAGATTAAATAGCACATTAGTCAACATCTTAATTGTGTTTATATCTATCAGAGAACAACCTTTTCTTATGTTTGTGTCTAAAACTCTTCCTGTATGGAAATGCCTTGTGAATTGGTGGCACGTCAGATGCTGCCGGGACGTCTCACAGAGCTGAGGGAAGAGTTTTGATGTTTATTAACATGTATCATCTTTACATTTTTTCTATATTGGCCATGAATAGAAACTTTCTCGGGCTCTAAATCTCACCAGTTCCTGGCTGCACAAAGAACACAAACCTGAGGAGTTGGGGTTCCCACTCCAGTGGCACTTGGAGCTCCCTCCGTACCCAGAGCACAGAGCTCCCTTGTCCCACAGAGTCCTTGGAAATGGAGGGATTAAGGACACAGGACAGGCTGTGGGGACCAGTTGCAGGGCATGGTCAGGGCTTTGGGGTGGTTGTGACCCCAGGGCAGGACCCAGCACTTGGCCTTGTTGAACCTCCTCCAAGTGGCCTGGGCCCATGGATCCAGCCTGTCCAGATCCCTCTGCAGAGCCTTCCTGCCCTCCAGCACATCAACACTCCCCCCCAGCTTGGTGTGCCCTGGGAACTGCCTGAGGCTGCACTCGATGCCCTTGTGCAGATCATTGAGAAAGAGATTGAAGTGCCCTGAGCCCAGTGCTGAGCCCTGGGAACACCCCTGGATGGAACTCCATTGCCCACCACTCCTTGGGCCTGGCCATCCACACAGATGTTTGCCCAGTGAACAGATGCTGCAGAAGGTGTTTGATAAAGGTCCTGTAAGCCCAGAATATTGGGATGAGTGCAGATTTAGCTCTGCACAACACAGAAATTCATTCACTTTCTCTCTTTTCCTCCCTCTGTGGATGGAGGGAACTTGTGACTTCAGTGTGTGACTCACTGTGTGCAAAGGGCAAATACGGACAGAATCCACACTGGCTGGTTGTCTCTGTAGCTCTACATCTCCCCCTGATGTGGCAGAGCACACAAACTGCCCATCCCTGTGTCCCTTTCTCCACTGGCTGTTCTTTGGTTTGTCCCAGAAACCTCCTGAGGTCCCTTCCAGGATGAGTCCCAGTGCACTGCCCTCCACCGTGGGCCTTCCCCTCCTGATCCAGCATCTGTGGGGCAGCAGAGCTGGGTCAGTGCAGGGACAGGGCTGGCTCTGACAGGGGCCATGAAGCCACTGCCAGGAGGTGACAGCAAGGACAGTTTGCAAAGAACAAATTTAGATACGGTGACTTTGTTGGAATCAAGGGGGTCATTGTGACACCAGAGAAACTCAGGGAATCAATGAGCTGTTGTGACACTTCAGGGTCTCCTGGAACCAAAGGAACCCTGGGACAGTTTGGAACCTCATGGAGTCAAGGGCCTATTGAGACACTGAGATGCTCATGGAACCAGAGGAATTCTGGGAGAGTGTGGAACTTCATGGAATCAAAGGGCCATTCTGACACTGGAGGGCCTCATGGATCTGAAGGAAACCTGGGAGACTGCAGAATCTCCTGGAATCAAGTGGCCAGTGTGACACGGGGGCCTCCCGGAAGCAAAGAAACCCTGGGACATTTTGGAACTTCCTGGAATCAATGGGTCATTGTGACACTGGGGAACCTGATGGAACTGTGTGGCCACTGTGACATTGCAGGGCCTCCTGGAATAAAATGAAACCTGGGACACTGGAAAACCACATGGGATCAAGGGGTGCTTGTGACCCTGCAGGACCTCATGGAACCAAGGGAAGCCTGGGACACTGAGGAAACTTGTGGAACCAAGTGGCCTTTGTGACCCTGCAGAATGGCACAGAATCAACAACTCCTTGTGACACTGCAGGGCTTCATGGAGCCAAAGGAATCCTTGGACACTGTGGAACCTCATAGAAACAAAGGCCATTGTGACACTGAAGAACCTCATGGAATCAAAGGGGCCATTGTGACACTCCTGGGCCTTGTGGATCCAAAGGAATCTTGGGATGCTGTGGAACCTCATGGAATCAAGGGGTCATTTTGACACCGTGGAACCTCATGGAATCAAGGGGTCATTTTGACACCGTGGAACCTCATGGAATCAAGAGTCCATTCTGATTCTGCAGGGCCCAGGGAAGCAAAGGAATCCTGGGACACTCTGGAATCTGACAGAATCACGGGACCATTGTGACCCTGCGGAGTCTCACGGAGATGAAGAAGCCCTGGGAGACTGGAACCTCGTGGAATCAAGGGACCATTGTGACAGTGCAGGTCCTCATGGAACCAAGGGAAAATGGGGACACTGTGAAAACTCATGGCATCAAGGGGCCATTTGGACATGCAGGGCTTCCTAGAACCAAAGAAAGCCTGGGACGTTTGGGATCGTCCTGGAATCGAGGGGCCATCAGGACACTGCGGAACCTCCTGAAAGCAGAGGAACCCTGAGACTGTGCAGAACCTGAGGGCAGAAAGGAGCCCTCGTGACACTGCAAAACCTCGTGGAATCAAGGGGCCACGGCTTCACATCTGGGTCTCAGGGAATCAAAGGAAACCTGGGACACTGGGGAAACTCATGGAAGCAGGGAGACCCTGGGACACTGTGGAGCCTCCCGGAATCAAGGGGCCATCGGGACACTGCAGGACCTTGTGGGGCCAAAGGAACCCTGGGCTGCTGCAGAACCTCACGGAGGTGGGAAGCTGCTCTGTGGGGCCCCCACGACGAGTGGCTGAGGCTGCTGAAGGAGAAGCCAATTTGCAGAAGTGGAAGCCGTGGGCAACACCACTGAGCCCCCTTGCCACAGTCAGTTACCATGGAAACCTCACACATTCCCACTGCAATGGTCAGTTACCACGGCAACCATCATACAGTTGTGTTGATAAAGTCAGTTACCATGGCAACCAGTATACATTCCTGTTGCTACAGTCAGTTACCATGGCAACCATCATACAGTCTCTTTTCTATGGTCGGTTACCATGGCAACCATTATACACTCCCACTGCTATGGTCGGTAACCATGGCAACCAGCTCATATTCTTATTTATATGGTTGGTTACCATGGCAACCATCATACATTCCCATTGCTTTGGTCAGTTACCATGGCAACCATAATACATTCTCATTGCAACAGTTGGTTACCATGGCAACCCTCATAAAGCCCCATTGCTATGGTCAGTTACCATGGCAACCAGCACACATTCCCACTGCAATGGTCAGTTACCACGGCAATGATCACACATTCCCATTGCTATTGTTGGTTATCATGGCAACCATCATCCATTCCCGTTGCTACAGTCAGTTACCATGGCAACCATCATACAGTTGTGTTGCTACAGTCAGTTACCATGGCAACCATCATACGTCCCACTACTACAGTCAGTTACCATGGCAACCATCATACCTCCCACTGCTACGGTCAGTTACCATGGTAACCATCATATATTCCAATTTCTACGGTCAGTTACCATGGCAACCATCATAAATTCCCCTCACTACAGTTGTTTACCATGACAGCAGTATACATTCCTGTTCCTATGCTGAGTTACCATGACAACGATCATACCTCCCGATGGTAGAGTTGGTTACCATGGCAACCATCATACATTCCCTTTACTACAGTCAGTTACCATGGCAACCATCATACATTCCCGTTGTTATAGTCAGTTACCATGGCAACCATCATCTGTTCCCGTTGCTATAGTCGGTCACCAAGGCAACCATCATACTTCCCACTGCTACAACCAGTTCCCATGGCAAACAGTACACATTCCCATTGCTATGCTCAGTTACCATGGCAACCATTATACATTCCCATGGTACAGTCGGTTACCATGGCAACCATCATACATTCCAATTGCTATTGTTGGTTACCATGACAACCATCACAAATTCCCATTGCTATGGTCAGTTACCATGGCAACAATTATACATTCCAATTGTTATGGTCAGTTACCATGGCAACCATCATACTTCCCACTGCTACAATCAGTTAGCGTGGCAAACGGCATACATTCCCATTGCTATGGTCAGTTACCATGGCAACC
>NW_021938164.1:0-4349 GCF_001715985.3 Manacus vitellinus
AAAGGGGCTGGGGGAGCGACTCCCACCGCAGAGGATCCGCATGACGGCCCCGGCCTGGCCCGGGCGGAAGGAGGAGTGTCCCAAATCCCTCAGGGCTTCCAGAACCTCCGCCGGGGGATCTGCGGGAGGGAATCCGGGGAGAGGGAGGGTCAGGGGTTGGGGATCGGGGACACGGAGAGGGATGAGGGTTGGAAGGGCTGGCTGGGACACTGGGAGTTTGGGGTCATTGGGATGGAACCGAGCTGGAGGCTGGATCCAGACCACTGGATTTGGATCATGGATGGAGGTGGGGTGGGAAGGGCGGGGCTGGAGGAATCCGGGAGAGGAGTCCGTCAGGGGGACACGAGAGGATGGAGTGGGGGAAGCCTGGTTCTGGGACACTGGATTTGATCACGGAATGAGATGGACACAAGCCGTGTGGAAGCTGGGGCTGGGATCACTGGGATTTGGGATCACTGGGTGGAGATGGGGTGGGAAGGATGGGGAGCTGGGATGTTGGGATTTGGGATCAGTGGTTAATGGGATGGGAAGGACCTGGATCTGGGACACTGGGATTTGGGATCACCCAACAGAAATGGGATGGGAAGGGCCTGGATCTGGGACACTGGGATCTGGGATCATGGGATGGGAAGGACCTGGATTTGGGACACTGGGATTTGGGATCACTGGTTAATGGGATGGGAAGGGCCTGGATCTGGGACACTGGGATGTGGCACCACTGGTTAATGGGATGGGAAGGACCCAGAGCTGGGACACTGGGATTTGGGATCATGGGATGAAGATGGGAAGGACCTGGAGCTGGGACACTGGGACTCCAGTTAATGGGATGGGAAGGATTCAAAGCTGGGACACTGGGATTTGGGATCACTGGATGGAGATGGGATGGAAAGGATGGGGAGCTGGGATGTTGGGATATGGCACCACTGGATGGACACGGGATGGGAAGGGCCTGGATCTGGGACATTGGGATTTGGGATCACTGGATGGAGATGGGGTGGGAAGGACCCAGATCTGGGACACTGGGATTTGGGATCATGGGATGGAAATGGGGTGGGAAGGGCCTGGATCTGGGACACTGGGATTTGGGATCACTGGTTAACGGGATGGGAAGGCTCTGGGACACTGGGATTTGGGATCACTGGTTAACGGGATGGGAAGGAGCTGGATCTGGGACACTGGGATTTGGGATCACTGGTTAACGGGATGGGAAGGCTCTGGGACACCGGGATATTCCCCAGCATTCCCACCCGGAGCCGCCGCTCCCGGTTTTTACCCGGCACTTCCCCGCCCGGTCCCGGGCTGTAAAGGGGCTCCACGGGCGCCGGGGGAGGGCAGGGATGGAATTCCGGCCTCAGGGTGTCCGGCAGAGGAGGAGCTTCCAGAAGGTTCCGGGAGGATTCCGGCGGGTGGGATCCGCTCCCTGGGAGGGAGGAGGGGAAGGGTCGGGATCCGAAGGGGCTTTTCCCGATTTCCCGGGCAAAGGAGGGGCCAAAGGAGGGGGTTGGAGGAGCCCGAATTCGCATTTTTGGGCTGAAAATCTGCATTTTCAGGGGCAAAATCCCCGGTTTTAGGGGGAAAATCCGCATTTTTAGGACGAAAATTTGCATTTCTGGGGGGAAAATCCCTGTTTTTAGGAGGAAAATCCCCATTTTTAAGAGAAAAATCACCATTTTAGGAGGAAAATCCCTGTTTTTAGGAGCAAAATCCACATTTTTGGGGGGAAAATCCCCGTTTTTAGGAGGAAAATCCCTGTTTTTAGGAGGAAAATCCCCATTTTGAAGAGAAAAATCCACACTTTTAGGAGGAAAATCCCCATTTTTAAGAGAAAAATCACCATTTTAGGAGGAAAATCCCCGTTTTTAGGAGGAAAATCCCCATTTTTAGGAGAAAAATCCCCATTTTTAGGAGCAAAATCCACATTTTTAGGAGGAAAATCCCCATTTTTAGGAGGAAAATCCCCATTTTTAGGACGAAAATTTGCATTTTTGGGGGGAAAATCCCCATTTTTAGGAGGAAAATCCCCATTTTTAGGAGGAAAATCCACATTTTTAGGAGGAAAATCCCTGTTTTTAGGTGGAAAATCCCCATTTTTAGGAGGAAAATCCCCATTTTTAGGAGGAAAATCCCTGTTTTTAGGTGGAAAATCCCCATTTTTAGGGGCAAAATCCCCGTTTTTAGGAGGAAAATCCCCATTTTTAGGAGGAAAATCCCCATTTTGAAGAGAAAAATCACCATTTTTAAGAGAAAAATCCCCGTTTTTAGGAGGAAAATCCCCGTTTTTAAGAGAAAAATCACCATTTTAGGAGGAAAATCCCTGTTTTTAGGAGCAAAATCCACATTTTTAGGAGGAAAATCCACATTTTTAGGAGGAAAATCCCCATTTTAAAGAGAAAAATCCCCATTTTAGGAGGAAAATCCCTGTTTTTAGGAGCAAAATCCACATTTTTAGGAGGAAAATCCACATTTTTAGGAGGAAAATCCCCATTTTGAAGAGAAAAATCACCATTTTAGGAGGAAAATCCCCATTTTTAGGAGGAAAATCCCCATTTTTAGGAGGAAAATCCCCATTTTTAGGAGGAAAATCCACATTTTTAAGAGAAAAATCACCATTGTAGGAGGAAAATCCCCATTTTTAAGAGAAAAATCCCCATTTTTAGGAGGAAAATCCGCATTTTTAAGAGAAAAATCCCCATTTTTAGGAGGAAAATCCCCATTTTTAAGAGAAAAATCACCATTTTTAGGAGGAAAATCCCTGTTTTTAGGAGGAAAATCCCCATTTTTAGGAGCAAAATCCCTGTTTTTAGGAGGAAAATCCCCATTTTTAGGAGGAAAATCCACATTTTTAGGAGGAAAATCCACATTTTTAGGAAGAAAATCCACATTTTTAGGAGGAAAATCCCCATTTTGAAGAGAAAAATCACCATTTTAGGAGGAAAATCCCCATTTTTAGGAGGAAAATCCCCATTTTTAGGAGGAAAATCCCCATTTTTAAGAGAAAAATCCCCATTTTTAGGAGGAAAATCCGCATTTTTAAGAGAAAAATCCCCATTTTTAGGAGGAAAATCCCCATTTTTAAGAGAAAAATCACCATTTTTAGGAGCAAAATCCCTGTTTTTTGGAGGAAAATCCACATTTTTAGGAGCAAAATCCCTGTTTTTAGGAGGAAAATCCCCATTTTTAGGAGGAAAATCCACATTTATAGGAGGAAAATCCCTGTTTTTAGGAGGAAAATCCCCATTTTGAAGAGAAAAATCCCCATTTTAGGAGGAAAATCCCTGTTTTTAGGAGCAAAATCCACATTTTTAGGAGGAAAATCCCCGTTTTTAGGAGGAAAATCCGCATTTTTAGGAGGAAAATCACCGTTTTAGGAGGAAAATCCCTGTTTTTAAGAGCAAAATCCACATTTTTAGGAGGAAAATCCCCGTTTTTAGGAGGAAAATCCCTGTTTTTAGGAGCAAAATCCACATTTTTAGGAGGAAAATCCCCATTTTTAGGAGCAAAATCCCCATTTTTAGGAGCAAAATCCCCATTTTTAGGAGGAAAATCCCCGTTTTTAGGAGGAAAATCCCCGTTTTTGGGGCCCGACGTCAACTCTTAAGGGAGAAAAATCCCATTTTTAGGAGACAAACCCACATTTTTGGGGCCAAATCCCTCATTTTCCAGCCAAAAATTCCCCATTTTTAGGAGGAAAATCCCCATTTTTAGGAGGAAAATCCCCGTTTTTAAGAGAAAAATCCCCATTTTTAGGAGGAAAATCCCCATTTTTAGGAGGAAAACCCACGTTTTCAGGGCAAAATCCCCATTTTTAGGAGGAAAATCTGTGTTTTCAGGAGGAAAATCCCCATTTTTTGGAGAAAAATCCCCATTTTTAGGAGGAAAATCCGCATTTTTAGGGGCAAAATCCCGGTTTTTAAGAGGAAAATCCCCATTTTTAGGAGGAAAATCCCCGTTTTTAGGAGGAAAATCCCCGTTTTTGGGGCCCGACGTCAACTCTTAAGGGAGAAAAATCCCATTTTTAGGAGACAAACCCACATTTTTGGGGCCAAATCCCTCATTTTCCAGCCAAAAATTCCCCACTTTTAGGGTGCAAATTCCATTTTTAGGGCGAAAAAATCCCCCCCACTTTTTGGGGGAGAAAAATCGCATTTGTAGGGTCCAAAAACCTCATTTTTGGGGCCAAATTCTCTCATTTTCCGGCCCAAATTCCCCCATTTTTAGGGCGCAACGTCCATTTTTAGGGCAAAAAAAAATCCCATTTTTGGGGCCAAATCCCTCATTTTTAAGGACAAAAAAAAAAAAAATCCACATTTTTTAGGGTCAAAAATCACATTTTTGGGGCCGAACCCCCA
>NW_021938165.1:0-5785 GCF_001715985.3 Manacus vitellinus
CAGGCGAGTCCTCCTCACTCCCGACCACGAGGCCAAAATGGCGCTCGCTCCGCGCGCCCTCCGCCTTTACAGACCCGCCCCGCAGCCAATCAGCGCGCGGCCACGGCCCCTGCCCGCCCCCCGCCTGCGCGGGGCATTGTGGGAGTTGTAGTCCCTGCGGCGGGGGAGGATCGGACTTTTTTTGGTTTTTAGTTTTTCTGTCTTCTTTTATTTTCTCTTTTTTTCTTTCTCTCTTTTCTTTCTTTTTTCTTTCTTCTTTCTTTTCTTCCCTTTTTTCTCTCTCTTTTTTCTTTTTTCTCTTTTTTATTTGTTCTTTTTTTTCCTCATTTTTTCCTATTTTTCTTTTTTTTCTCTTTTTTCTCCTTTTTATCTCTTTTCTCCCTTTTTTAATTTTCGTTTTTCTTATTTTTCCCTTTTCCTTTTTTTTTTTACATAGTTTTCAATTAGTTCTTTTGTTCAAGGACGATTTAAACACATATCAAAACAATCTCCAGGTACATATCTTACAAAAACAGATAATCTGCCTTGTTCCAGGTTTGTGAGGATTCCCAAGATCACAAACACTGAGACATCAAGGGTGGAAGTGAAGCAACTTTATCCTGTCCCTTGCCACAGCCTCCAATCCACACCAAGCCCTGGATTTCTGCAAAGCCGCTGGGCAGGAGCAGGAGATGGAGCTGGTGCTCGGCGGGAGGGGCAGCAACAACAAACCCGTGTCTTTGGCACAGGGGAAGGAATTTAGTGCTTGAGGGGTTACATTCCACAGGCTCCCCTGGGGATCAGCTCATGCTGGGACAGTGAGAACAGCAAGAACATTCCTAATAAAAATGCCCGAGGGAAGGGAGCGGAGGGGGAGCAGGGGCAGGAAAAGGAAGCAGAGCGATGGAAGATGGGCTGGGGCGGTCGGGGCTGGGGGAAGGCAGGCTGGACAATGCCTTGTTTGGTCCAGCAGCTGGACCAGCTCCAGGGCAGGTGTCGGGGCAGCCTCTGCCACAGGGACATGGACAAACAGACCCTACAAAAGCTCTCAGAGGGGTTGGGGGCTCTGGGCGGGGCTGCGCTCTCGCCTCAAGCCAGGATATCCCAGGGCAGTGGAACAGCAATTCCTGTCAGCTCCCAGCAAAGATTATTGGGGTTTGCACTGGGGAAATATTGACGCTCCAGCTTCCTCTTCTCTTTTTAGAACTTTGAGCTTGCAGTCGGGTAGAAGGGCTGGTGGGGGAGTGGGAAGAGACCCACTGAGGGGCACATCTCATCCCTCAGTTAGATGGAGCTAAACCCCTGATCTTGCTTAGGAAGAGCTGCTGATGCTCAATTTTCTTCTTTCCCTTCTGCTTTAGTGGGATATTACATTTCCCTGCAGTATTGGTGATAGAAGGGTTTGTCAGCTGGAATGGTTTGGTTCTTACAGAAAACATAAATGCATTTTATGGATAGTATTTTTACATAGGTGAGGCCTCCAAAAAAACCCTCAAACCCCAAAGGTAATATAAGTGCAGAATAGAGTGAACTTTGGGGTTTTCTTTTTAATTTTTGGGTAGAAAAGCCATCCCAGTTAGGGACAGCAATTTATTGCATTGCTGAAAAAAACCCAACCAACCAACAAAAAAAGAAATCTGAATTTGTTTTCTTTCAGATTTGTTTTTTATCACAATAATCCTTCTAGTGAAAAGGGCTAATTTACTCTTTCTAGAGGAATGTTTTAAGTGTGATTATCACAATATCACAGCTGCTGAAAAGGTCTAAAATAGGACATTGACCTTGAACGTGTTCCTGTGTTTAGGATATGGTGCTTAACATTCAAGAAACAATAGAACTGCAACTCATTTTTTAAGGTATCATCTCAAAATGTTCACTCTTGCTCTGTAAAGACATGCCACAAGGATTGTAGAAAGCTTGCAGTATCCCATGAAGTACATGTGGTATTTTATCAATGTAAATATGGATAAGATTTTAAAGATTTCTACTGTCAATACTCCATAACTAAAGTAAATTTTCCCTTTGGTGCTGCACTAGTTTATGATTTAATTTTTACTGACATTCCACCAGTCACATTATTAGCTTCACCAAATGAAAGGGAAATAATCCTGTATTAATTAAAGAGAGCAACTGATTTCCCTCAGTCATCTTATCCTTGGCTGTCTGAGACAGTGATGCATTTCAGCTTCCCTAAAGAAAATTCCACTAAAAAAGAGCTTGGGGTGATAGTGAGAGATCCATATTGAAGGGTGTGCCTGAATTATCTTTAGGGAGGAGACCTTTTTTGGTGGGTGACAAGCAATGTGCCTGTGGCTCCCTTTTTCTGTCTGTTTTTTTTTTCCCTTTCTTTTTGTCAGAGGCTTTGGAAAAGCTGTTTTGTCAAGAGAATAATATTCATTTATAGCCATGTGAATGCTTTCTATCCTATACCAGTGAACACAGTCATCTAAATACCCATACCCATGCCTTTGAAAATAAAACAAGGAGAAAACATGGAGTATTTATTTGAGACCAGATAAACTGAATGTAGTTCAGTAACATGGAAAGGCAATTGCTGTTATTTCACAGAGACATTTCTTTCTATGCTGGAACTGAGGGTAGCAGCCAAATCTAAAAGCCTTGCTCTGTGTCTTTGTGAACACACTGTGGGTAAGTTCAAAGGAGCATTCAGAGATTGTGTTGTGTGAGCCTTTTTCCCTCAGATCAAAACAAGGAGTAATAATTGCTAAATCCAGCAGATGGCTTTTTCTCTTTATTCCCAATCACAGATTAAAGAAACATAACTCAGAAGTGATGACAGGTCAGAGAATCACAGAATCATCAAGGTTGGAAGAGACCTTCCAGACCTTCTAGTCCAACTGTCAGACCAGCACCACCAGAATCACCCCTAAACCCCATCCCAAAGTACTACATCCAGATGCCACCTGAATGCTTCCAGACACTCCACCACCTCCCTGGGCTACTTGTTCCAATGCCTGAGCACTCTCCCAGTGGAAAAAGGGTTTTTGAATGTCTAATATGAACCTTGCCTGATGCAATTTGAGGCCGTTTCCTCTCTTCCTCTCACTAAAGGCTTTGCAGAAGAGACCGACCCCCACCCCACTAAAACCTCCTTTCAGGTCATTGCAGAGAGCAATGAGGTCCCCCCTGAGCCTCCCCTTCTCCAGACTCAACCAGCCCAGTTCCCTCAGCCGTCCCTCAGCAGACATGTTTTCCAGAGCCTTCCCCAGCTCCGTTCCCTTCTCTGGACACGCTCCAGCCCCTCAAGGGCCTTTTGGCACTGAGGGCCCAGAACTGGACACAGCACTCCAGCTGGGGCCTCCCCAGTGCCCAACACAGAGGGGCAATCAGTTCTCTGCTCCTGCTGGCCACACTCTTCTCCACAAAGGCCACGATGCCCTTGGCCTTCTTGCCCCCCTGGGCACACTCTGGCTCATATCCAGCCGCTGTCAAGCAGCACCCCCAAGTCCCTTCCTGTTGAGCAGCTCTCCAGCCCCTCTGCCCCCAGCCTGGAGCGTTCCAGGGGGTTGTTGGGACCCAAGGGCAGGCCCTGACACTTGGCCTTATTGATCCAGCCTGTCCAGATCCCTCTGCAGAGCCTTCCTGCCCTCCAGCACATCCACACTCACACCCAGATCAGTCAGTCTCCCAAACAGGACAAAGTCTGACCACCAGTAGTCCAGGCTGTCAGTTCTGCTGCCCCCTCCTTCCTCCACCCAGAATGGAAAACTCCACCATTTTGGGGTCTCTGTGCCCGTCGGCTCCGACCACCACATCCCCCACCAGTCACAGAATCATGGAATGGTTTGGGTTGGAAGGGACCTTAAAGAGCATCTCAGTCCAACCCCCTGCCATGGGCAGGGACACCTTCCACTAGACTCAGAGCTCACTGCCCCATCCAACCTGGCCGTGAACACTTCCAGGGATGGGGCAGCCAGAACTTCTCTGAGCAACCTGTGCCAGGATCTCACTACCATCACAGTCAAGATATTCCTCTAATCCCATCTAACCCTTCCCTCTGTCAGAAGCCATTCCCCTTGTCCTGTCACTCCAGGCCCTTGTCCAAAGTCTCCATCTTTCTTGTTGGGTCCCTTCAGGCACTGGAAGGCCACAATTAGGTCACCCCAAAGCCTTCTCTTCTCCAGTCTGAACAATCCCAATTCTCTCAGCCTTTCCTCACAGCAGAGCTGCTCCATCCCTCTGATCCCTTTGGTGTTCTCCTCTGGACTCACTCCAACAGGTCCATGTCCTTCCTGTGCTGGAGCCCAGAGCTGGAGGCAGCTCTGCAGGGGTGACAACATTACAGCCCTGTGTGTTCCAGCAAGGACACTGTGGAACCTCCTGGAGTAAAGGGGCCACTGTGACACTGTAGGGCCTTCTGGAGCCAAAGGAACCCTGGGAGACTGTGGAACCTCATGGAACCAAGGGGCCATTGTGACACTGCAGGGCTCATGGAACCAAAGGATTCCTGGGACACTGTGGAATCGCGTGGAACCAAGGGGCCACTGTGATATGTGGGGCCTCCTTGAACTAAAGGAGTCCTGAGACATTTTGCAAACCCATGGAATCAAGGGTCCATTATCACCCTACAGAGCCTTACGGAGCCAAATGGACCCTGAGACTCTGTGGAACCTCATGGAATCCAGTGGCCATTCCCACACTGTAAAACCTCATGGATACTGTCAGGTTCCCATTATTAAAAGATGCCTCTGCCCAAATTCAGCTGCAAAGGAGACCATGTGCCAAAGTCAGCAGTCCAGCTTTGATTTAACAGTAAATAGGAGGGAGAGAAAGACAGAAAGAAGTATAAAGAGAGAGAGAGAAGGGGGTGGTGGGAAGCCAGTGAGAGAGAGACAGAGATGAAGTAAATGTATCACACCATGGAGATCCCTGAGGCTCCCACTGGTCCTTCTTCACCCTGCTCTGCTCGGTGGAGGGTCCCCAAGTTGTGCTTCTGGGCTATCACTTTTATACAGCCCAAACCCTGGGTATTCAGGGGGGTAGATGCTGTTCCCACAGCTTGGGCTGGCACATCTACAAGGACTTGCTTCCTTTCCCACACCTTGCCACGGTGGGAGTTTTGCCCAGTGTGCTTCCAGTCTGCAGGTGGGAATCTTTGTCTGGATGGGTTCCCCAGACCTGCCTTACCAGCCCTGGCTTCCTGTTGGGGCTCTCTGCTCTTTCCCACAGTCTGCACAGTGCAATTCTGTCCTGGGGGCCACTTCCAAAGCTTCACCTCCCTTTAGGCCTTGGAATTAAAGGCCTTCCTGTTTGCCACCAGTGCTTAGGTCTTGTGGTGCCTTATGGGATTTTCCTGCTTTGACAGTGTTTTGAGACAGTTCATTGTGCCCTTCAAGTCCCTGTATGTGCACACACACCCCACTCTCACCAGTGTCTGGCCCTCCAAAGAACACAAGCCCTGATGATTTGTAGCTCCCACTCCAGTGGTTGGCACTTGGACCTCCCTCCCTACCCAGAGCTCAGAGCTCCCTTGTTTCCTGAAAGTTTAGAGATATTGTGCCTCATTCTGCCAAGACAACCCTTAGAAAAAGTGTCCCTCTGTGTTTCCTGGGATAAGAGCACTCTATTGTCATCTTCCAAAACCTTGGAGAGGTCCCAGAGATCTCCCAGGAGGGAATTTGGGGCCTCAAGCACATGACCTTATATAGAGGCTGAGGACTCAGGGGTCAGGGGTGTGAAGATTGAGGACAGTAGAGGAGTAGCCTGAGAGGTCTGGAAGGGGGGTGTCAGAGCTGGTGGAGCTTTTCTTCCTGTCAGAAAACAGCCTAAGAAAGAACTAGTGCCA
>NW_021938166.1:0-2077 GCF_001715985.3 Manacus vitellinus
CCATTTTTATCAATTTTCCCCAAATTTCCCACTTTTTTCTCAAATTTTCCCCCATTTTTCCCAATTTTTCATTGGTGTTCAACAAATTTCCCACTTTTTTCCCCAATTTTTCCCCATTTTCCCCAAAATTCCTGGTTTTTTCCCCCCATTTTTTCCCACTGGGGAAATTTGGGAAATTTGGAAAACTGGGGACCCAAAAATCCTAGAAAATGTGGGGAAATGGGGGAAAAATGTGGGGGAAATCTGGAGAAAAATCTGTGAAAATGTGGGAAAAATGGGGGGCAAATCAGGAAAATGGTGAAAAATCTGGGAAAATGTGGGCAAATGGGGAAATTGCGGAAAATTCTGGGAAAAATGTGAGAAAAATCCGGGGAACTGGGGAAAAATGGGGGAAAATGTGGGAAATTCTGGGGAAAATGGGGAAAAATATGGGAAAATATGGAAAAATGAGGAAAAAAAGGGGGGAAATGGGGAAAAATGTGTGAAAATCTGGGAAAATGTGGGAAAAATGGGGGGAAAATCTGGGAAAATGGGGGAAATGGAGAAAAAATCCGGGAAAATGGGGAAAAAATTGGGAAAAAACCTGGGAAATTCTGGGGAAAATGGGAGAAAATCTGGGAAAAATGTGGAAAAAATGGGGGGGAAAGGGGAAAAAATGGGAAAAATCTGGGAAAATAGGGAAAAGATGGGGGAAAATGGGGAATATTCTGGGAAAATCTGGAAATATGGGGAAAAAAATCTGAGAAAAATGGGGAAAAATGTGGGAAAAATGGGGAATAATGTGGGAAAAATGGGGGAAAATGAGGAAAAATCTGGGAAAATGTGGAAAAAATGTGGGAAAAAATCATGGAAAATGGGGGGAAATTGGGAAAAAATCCGGGGAAATGTGGGAAAAAAAGGGGGGAAATCTGGGAAAATGGGGAAAATAATTGGGAAAAAATCTGGGAAAAAATGGGCAAAATGAGGAAAAATCTGGGGAAATAGGGAGAAAATGTGGGAAAAAATTTGGGAAAATGTGGGAAAATGGGGAAAAATCCGAGAAAATGGGGGCGAAATGGGGAAAAATCTGGGGAAAATGGGGAAAAATCTGGGAAAATGTGAAAAAATTGGGAAAAACTGTGGGAAAATGGGGGAAATGAGGAGAAATCCGTGAAAATGGAGGAAAATGAGGAAAAATGTGTGAAAATGGGAAAAAAAATGGGAAAAAAATCCAGAAAAATGGGGAAAATCAGGAAAAATCAAGAAAAATGGGGGAAAATCTGGGAAAATGTGGGAAAATCTGAAGAAAATCTGGAGAAAAATCTGAGAAAATGTGGGAAAAATGGGAAAAAATGTGGGAAAAATCTGGGAAAATGTGGGAAATTCTGGGAAAAGTGGAGGACAAATCTGGGAAAAATCCGGGAAAAAGGGGAAAAAATAGGGAAAAATCTGGGAAAATCTGGGAGAAATCTGGGAAAATGGGGACAAACTGGGGGGGGAAATGCTGGAAATTCTGGGGAAAATGGGGGGAAATGGAGAAAAATGGGAAAAATCCCAGAAAATGGGGAAAAATGGGGAAAGATTTAAAAAAATGGGAAAAAATCTTGGGAAAATCTGGGAAAAATGGGGAAAAATCTGGGAAAATGTGGAAAAATGGGAGAAAATCCAGGAAATGGGGAAAAATGGGGAAAGATAAAAAAAATTTTGGAAAAATGGGGAAAATATGGGAAATTCTGGGAAAAATCCAGGAAAATGGGGGAAGAAATCTGGGCAAATCTGGGGAAAATGTGAGAAAAAATCTGGGAAAATGTGGAAAAAATGGGAAAAAAAATCTGGGAAAATCTGGAGAAAAATGTGTGAAAATGTGTGAAAATGTGGGAAAAATGTGGAAAAAATGGGGAAAAATCGGGGAAAATGGGGGGAAAATCTTGGAAAATCTGGACAAAATGGGGATAAATCTGGGAAAATGGGGGAAAAATGGGAAAAAATCTGGGAAAATGTAGGAAAATTGGGAAAAATCTGGAAAATGGGGGGGAAATGGGGAAAAATTCATGAAAATGTGGAAAAATGGGGGGAAATCTGGGAAAAATGGGGAAAA
>NW_021938167.1:0-2677 GCF_001715985.3 Manacus vitellinus
TTGGGGAGATCTGGGAAGAGCTTTGGGGACATTCTGGGGACACCCTGGGGACACTTGGGGCCACTTTGGGACATTCTGGTGACACTTGGGGACAGTTGGGGACACTTTGGGACATTCTGGTGACACTTGGGGACAGTTGGGGACACCTGGGAAGAGCTTGGGGACACTTTGGGTCACCTGGGAAGAGCTTTGAGACATTCTGGGCACACTTTGGGGACACTTTGGGACACTTTGGGACATCTGGGAAGAGCTTGGGGATGTTCTGGGGACACTTGAGGACACTTGGGGACACCTGGGGACACTTTGGGGACAGTTGGGAAGAGCTTGGGGACATTCTGGGGACACTTGGGGCCACTTTGGGACACCTGGGAAGAGCTTTGAGACATTCTGGGGACACCTGGGGACACCTGGGGACACTTTGGGGACACTTGGGTAGAGCTTTGGGATGTCCTGATGACACTTTGGGGACACTTTGGGACACTTGGGAAGAGCTTTGGGACATTCTGGGGACACTTTGGGGACACTTGGGGACACTTGGGGACACTTGGGGACACTTTGGGACATTCTGGGGACACTTTGGGACACCTGGGAAGAACTTTGGGACATTCTGGGGACACTTTGGGGACACCTGGAAATAATGGGGGACACTTTGGGACACTTGGGGACACCCTGGGGACACTTTGGGACACTTTGGGACACCTGGGGACACCCTGGGGACAGTTGGGGACAGTTGGGAAGAGCTTTGGGGCACTCTGGTGACACTTGGGGACAGTTGGGGACCTTTTGGGGACAGCTGGGAAGAGCTTTGGGGACATTCTGGGGACACTTGGGGACACCCTGGGACAGTTGGGGACTCCATGGGACACTTGGGGACACTTGGGACACTTTGGGATGTTCTGGGGACACTTTTGGGACACTTGGGGACATCTGGGAAGAGCTTTGGGACACTTGGTGACACTTTGGGGACAACCTGGGGACACTTGGGGACACTTTAGAACACATGGGAAGAGCTTGGGGACGTCCTGGGGACACTTTGGGACAGTTGGGGACACGTGGGAAGAGCTTTGGGGCACTCTGGGGACACCTGGGGACAGTTGGGGACATTTTGGGACACTCAGGAAGAGCTTTGGGACACTCTGGGGACACTTGGGGACACTTTGGGACATCCTGGGGACACCTGGGAAGAGCTTGGGGACACTTGAGGACACTTTGGGGACACTTTGGGACACCTGGGAAGAGCTCTGGGACACCCTGGGGACACTTTGGAAGAGCTTTGGGACATTCTGGGGACACTTTGGGGACACCCTGGGGACACTTTGGGGACTCCATGGGACACTTGGGGACACTTTGGGACACTTGGGGACACTTTGGGGACTCCATGGGACACTTGGGGACACTTGGGGACATCTGGGAAGAGCTTTGGGACCTTCTGGGGACACTTTGGGGACACCCTGGGTATATTTGGGGACAATTGGGGACACTTTGGGACACTTGGGGACACTTTGGGGACACCCTGGGGACAGTTGGGGACACTTTGGGGACACTTTGGGACAGCTGGGAAGAGCTTTGGGACCTTCTGGGGACACTTTGGGGACACTTGGAAATAACGGGGGACACTTTGGGACACCCTGGGGACACTTTGGGATGCTTTGGGACACCTGGGGACACCCTGGGGACACCTGGGGACAGTTGGGAACACATGGAAAGAACTTTGGGATGTCCTGGGGACACTTTGGGGACAGTTGGGGACATCTGGGAAGAGCTTGGGAACACTTTGGGACACCTGGGAAGACCTTTGGGGCACTCTGGGGACACTTTGGGGACACCCTGGGGAAACCTGGGGACACTTGGGGACATCTGGGAAGAGCTTTGAGACCTTCTGGGGACACTCTGGGGACACTTTGGGGACACTTGGGGACAGTTGGGAAGAGTTTTGGGATGTCCTGATGACACTTTGGGGACACTTTGGGACACTTGGGAAGAGCTTTGGGGACATTCTGGGGACACTTTGGGACACTTGGGGACACTTTGGGACACTTGGGAAGAGCTTTGGGACACTTGGGGTCACTTTGGGGACACCCTGGGGACACTTGGGAACATCTGGGAAGAGCTTGGGGACACTTTGGGACACCTGGGAAGAGCTTTGAGACATTCTGGGGACACTTTGGGGACACTTGGGGACATCTGGGAAGAGCTTTGGGACCTTCTGGGGGCACTTGGGGACACTTTGGGACATCCTGGGGACACCTGGGAAGAGCTTTGGGACCTTCTGGGGACACTTTGGGGACACTTTGGGACACTTGGGGACATCTGGGAAGAGCTTTGGGACGAAATGGGGACACTTTGGGGACACTTGGGGCCACTTTGGGACATCCTGGGGACACTTGGGAAGAGCTTTGGGACCTTCTGGGGGCACTTTGGGGACACTTTGGGGACACCTGGGGACACTTTGGGACATCTGGGAAGAGCTTGGGGATGTTCTGGGGACACTTGGGGACAGTTGGGGACACTTGGGAACAGTTGGGGACACTTTGGGACATCTGGGAAGAGCTTTGGGACACTTGGGGTCACTTTGGGACGTTCTGGTGACACTTGGGGACATTCTGATGACACTTGGGGACACTTTGGGGTCACTTTGGGGTCACTTTGGGCCCCCATGCCCCCCCACGTCCCCCCC
>NW_021938168.1:0-2342 GCF_001715985.3 Manacus vitellinus
TACCTGCTGCTCCTCAGCTGAGGGACAGGAGTCCTGGAGCAGCTCAAGGAGTACCTGCTGCTCCTCAGCTGAGGGACACAAATCCTGGAGCAGCTGCCACTGCCCACCAGCCTCAAGGAGTACCTGCTGCTCCTCAGCTGAGGGAAACCTTGGAGCAGCTTCCTCGAGGAGTACCTGCTGCTCCTCAGCTGAGAGACAGGAGTCCTGGAGCTGCTGCCACTGCCCACCAGCCTCAAGGAGTACCTGCTGCTCCTCAGCTGAGGGAAACCTTGTAGCAGCTTCCTCGAGGAGAACATGCTGCTGCTGAGCTGAGGGAAACCTTGGAGCAGCCTCCTCAAGGAGTACCTGCTGCTCCTCAGCTGAGGGAAACCTTGGAGCAACCTCCTCAAGGAGTTCCTGCTGCTGCTGAGCTAATGAAAGCCTTGGAGCAGCTTCCTCAAGGAGTACCTGCTGCTGCTCAGCTGAGGGACAGGAATCCTGGAGCAGCTCAAGGAGTACCTGCTGCTGCTGAGCTAATGAAAACCTTGGAGCAGCTTCCTCAAGGAGAGTGTGCTGCTCCTCAGCTGAGGGACAGGAATCCTGGAGCAGCTGCCACTGCCCACCAGCCTGGAGGAGTTCCTGCTGCTGCTGAGCTGAGTGAAAACCTTGGAGCAGCCTCCTCAAGGAGAACGTGCTGCTGCTCAGCTGAGTGAAAACCTTGGAGCAGCTGCCCAGAAGAAACTGCTGTCCCTCAGCTCAGTGAAAACTGTGGAGCAGCTGCCTTTGCTCACCTGCCACAAGAAGTCCCTGCTGCCCCTCAGCTCAGTGAAAACCACGGAACAACTGCCCAGGAGAGCGTGGTGCTGCTGAGCTCAGTGAAAACCTTGGAGCAGCCTCCTCAAGGAGCATTTTCTGCCCCTCAGCCGAGTGACAAAAACTCTGGAGCAGCTGCCCAGGAGGAGCTGCTGCTCCTCAGCTGAGAGACACTCTTGGAGCAGCTTCCTCGAGGAGAAGGTGCTGCTGCTCAGCTGAGTTCCCTCCTGGAACCAGCAGTGCCCCTCCCATGGCAAATTATATCCCAGCTCCTGCATTAACGTGGCCTCTCCTTCCCGGTTTTTTTCCGCCTCGGGGCGGGGAAAGGAAGGATTTCCAGGGGTTGGGGAGGACAGGGAGACTCCTTCTGGGGAGGTGGGGAATGAAGGGAAGGTCCTGTGGGACCCAGGGAAGTTCCAGGTTGGAATTCCGTGAGCTGGAATCCCGGGCATGGAGCCAGAGAAGCTCCAGGCTGGAATTCCTTGAGCTGGAATCCCAGGCACGGAGCCAGAGAAGTTCCAGGCTGGAATTCCGTGAGCTGGAATCCTGGGCACAGCCCTGGATCGACTCTGGATCGTGTTCCTGGCTGTGGTGGTGGGAAATCAGGGCTGGGGGGGGGCTGTGTTTGCCTCCCCCAGGGAATGATTCCTGAGGGGCTGTCACACAGTTTAGGGGGGAGTTTATTGAAGCATCCCAATTCCAGGGGGTTTCCCACCAAAGTGGTGCTCACCCTGCAACACCCACAGGACCCCTTTTCCCTCCCAAAAGCCCCTAAAACCCCCCCAAAAAGCCAACCCGAGGGTCCTGCTTTCCAGAGGGTTCCAGAGGGTGGCACAGGGACAGGGGGGCTGTCACACAACTTAGGGGGGGGTTTATTGAAGCATCCCAATTCCGGGGGGTTTCCCACTGAAGTGGTGCCCACCCTGCCCTCCTGCAACCCCTGCAGGACCCCTTTTCCCTCCCAAAAGCTCCTAAACCCCCCCCAAAAAGCCAACCCTGAGGGTCCTGCTTTCCAGAGGGTTCCACAGGGTTCCAGGGCTGTCACACAATTTAGGGGGGGGTTTATTGAAGCATTCCAATTCAGGGGGGGTTCCCACCAAAGTGGTGCCCACCTGCAACACCCACAGGACCCCTTTTCCCTCCCAAATGCCCCTAAAGTTTCCCCTCTTCCCTCCCAAAAAACCCCCCCAGAAAGCCAACCCCGAGGGTCCTGCTTTCCAGAGGGTTCCAGAGGGTGGCACAGGGACACAGGGGGGTCTCACACAACTTAGGGGGGGGTTTATTGAAGCATCCCAATTCCAGGGGGTTTCCCACTGAAGCAGTGCCCGCCCTGCAACACGCACAGGACCCCTTTTCCCTCCCAAAAGCTCCTAAAACGCCCCCAAAAAGCCGACCCCGAGGGTCCTGCTTTCCAGAGGGTTCCACAGGGTTCCAGGGCTGTCACACAATTTAGGGGGGAGTTTATTGAAGCATCCCAATTCTGGGGGGTTTCCCACTGCAGTGCCCACCCTGCCCTCCCACAGGACCCCTTTTCCCTCCCAAAAGCCCCT
>NW_021938169.1:0-3601 GCF_001715985.3 Manacus vitellinus
GTGGGTGCCCCCGGGCTCTCCAGGGCTTTTCCAGCCTCTGGCATTCCATGCTTCCATGGAATTCGCTCTGTCTGTTCACCCCCCGGGCTCTCCAGGGCTTTTCCAGCCTCTGGCATTCCATGCTTCCATGGAATTCGCTCTGCTCTCCGAGGGGAACTTGGGTTTTACTGAGAGTTAACAGTTTTTAACAGATACTGACCAATTCTGAAGTTTTTGTACAGATATTGGAGTTAGTTATCAGATATTAAAGTTACTTAAAAGATATTGAAGATATTTAAGAGATACTGAAGTTTGTTTTTTTCTTTTCCCAAAATCTCCATCTTTTTCTTCCCGCTCCAGATTTTAAGGGAAAACAACCAACCATGTTTTCCTTCTCTGGGGGTGTCCTGACCTCTTCCCTGTTGTCTCTCCCTGCAGCTGGAGTTCGTGGGGAAGTCTGGGGACAGCGGTGGGGGCACCTACACCGTCAGTATCCTTTGGAGAGTGGGGGGGACACACTTGGTGTTCCCAGGCCTGAAACATTCCCAAGCTCTGGAATTTTCTCCTTGACCTTCCCCCCACCGCAGACCTGCACAAGGCCCTGGCGTCTCTGGCCACGGCCACGCTGGAGTCCATCGTGGAGGAGAGGTGACAAGGGGACCTGGGATACTCCCAGGCTTTTCCCACAATCCCTCCTCATCCCGCTCTCCCCGCCCAGGTTCGGCTCCCGCTGCGCCCGGATCTTCCGCCTGCTCCTGCGCAAGAAGCACCTGGAGCAGAAGCAGGTGGAGGATTTTGCCATGATCCCGGCCAAGGAGGCCAAGGACATGCTCTACAGGATGCTCTCGGAGAACCTGGTGTCCCTGCAGGTGAGGGAAGCTCCGGAATCCGGGAGATTCCCCCGGGTGGAATCGCTTGGCCGGGGGTTTCCAGGCACTTCCAGGTGATCCTGCACCAGGGACAGCTCTGGGGAGGGAGAGGGATCCCACCAGGGACACCTCTGGGGAGGGGGACCCCCTTAGCTTGGTCCCTGCCCCTCTCCTTCCCACAGGAGATTCCCAAGACTCCGGACCACGCTCCATCCCGCACCTTCTACCTGTACACGGTGAACGTGGCGGCCGCCGCCCGGATGCTGCTGCACCGCTGCTACAAGGTGGGTGCCCAGCACCTGAACATCGGCCATCCCGGCCTATCCGTGCGGGAATTCCCAGGGAATCCAGGTGGCACAGCTCCCTCCTTCCCGGTGCCACCAGGGGTGGTGGCAGTGGCACCGTCCCCGCGTCCCCTCACGGGGTTTTTGTGAGTGTGGGGTCCACCAACCCCGGGGCGGAGGGCTCACTGGCTCTGTATCCGAGAAGCTTCCTGCTCCAATTATCCAGGTGTCCAGGTGTCCCAGAGGTGGCAGTGCACCTGTCATGTCCCCAGTGCCCCCAACGCCGCCTGTTATGCCCCCAGAGCCCGCCAACTGAGGAACGCCAGGCAGCAACGAGACGCCGGGAGAACAAGTGAGCGCCGCGCCGGAAAAACCGGGGCTCAGTCGCGGGTCAAGGGGGGGGTCTGGAGCCAGCAGCAAACCCCTCCTGTGTCCCTGTGCCCCTGGCAGGAGGGTCCTGGAGAAGTCCCAGGGGTGGACAGCCATCCTGGCCTCCATGCAGGCCACGGGCGCCGAGGAGGAGCAGCTGCGGGAGGTGGAGGAGATGCTGACGGGGCCCGAGAGGCAGCAGCTGGAGAACCTCAAACGCAACGTCAACAAGTGAGGGGACAGGAGGGGACATGGGAGGGGACAGGGATGGGGATAGGGAGGGGAACAGGGATAGGGGATAGGAGGGACACGGGATTGCTCATGCTTAGAGAGGTTAGCAGCTGGAGAGCCTCAAACCACACGTAGCAGTGATGGGACAGGAGGGCATGGAGGGATAGGGAGGGGACAGGGATGGGGATAGAGGGGATGGTATGGCGATAGGAGGGACAGGGATGGGATAGGGAGGGGATGGGGATGGGGATAAGGGGCGGGGACAAGATGGGTGATAGGGAGGGATGGGATGGGAGGGAGGGGACAGGAGAATGGGGATGGAGGGATGGGGTGGGGAATAGGGATGGCGACACGGAATGGGATGAGGATGGGGATGCTGCACCGGCCTCGAGAGGCAGCGCTGGAGAGCCTCCAAACAACAAAGTTTCACAGTGAGGGGACAGGGAGGGATGAGAGGGGACGGGGAGGGGGATAGAGAGGGGACGGGGAGGGAGGGGACAGGGATGGAATGGGACCAGGATGGGGCCAAGAGGGGACGGGGATGGGGATGGGACCAGGATGGGGACAGGGTTGGGGCCAGGACAAGAGTCGGGGACCCCCCGGTGGCTGCCCACCGCTGTCTGTCCCCAGGATCGACGCCAGCGAGAACCAGGTGGACGAGACCATCTTTGTGCTGGAGTCGTTCATCGAGAGCACCGTGAAGAGACCCTGAGGGAACGGGACAGGGACAGGGATGGGGACAGGCACAGGAGTGGGGACAGGGTCAGGAGTGGGGACAGGGACCAACTGCCTTCGCCAGTGGTGCTTGTGTTGCTGAGGGGAATAAAGCAACAGTTGCTGATGGCACCTGAGCATCAACGGGGGACAGGGACACAGAGGACATGGGGACAGCTGTCACCCCTCAATTTGGGTGTTCATGGATCCCCGCTCAGTTTGGGTGTTTATTGATCACCCCTCAGTCTGGGTGTTCATTGATCACCCCTCAATTTGGGTGTTTATCCCCCGTTAATTTGGGAGAGACCCCCTGGCAGGACCAAGGGACCCCCCTGTCCACGCCCCACACCCCCCAGAGCTGTGATTTAGGGCAGTGCCATTAATTAAAGATATTTATGGAGCGGTGGGTGCGATGTGAGGGGAGGGGGGATGTTCGGGGGGGTCCTTTGGGGACCCCGGGATGGGACACTCGTGTTTGAGGGGGATATTTTGGGGACACGTGACCTCCGGGACGGGACACACGTGACGAGGGGGAGCAGTGCGCTCGCCCCGCCGCACGCTCCGCTTCTTGGGCCTTGCGCCCATCACAGCGCGCTTTCCCGTGACGTAAACAAGGGGCGGGGCAGCCCCGGGAGGGGGGCGGGGGCGCGTGGTTTGCGCGGCACGGCGCTTGCTGTGACAACGCCTATGTGGTTGTGGCCATCCAGAACAAGGCCCGTCAGCACCTCGAGGCTTCCCGGGTCTACGGGACCGGCCCTCGCCGGGGGTCCCAGCGCCATTCGCAGTACCGTCCGGCTCTCCGAGGGGATCCCCACTGTCTCCCCGGGCCCACGTTTGTGCCTCACCCGGTGGGCCCGGCCCTGACACCGCCACGCGCCGCCCGTGACGTCATCACACAGCGCGCCTTCGCTCCAAGTGGCGGAGGCGGGAGGGGCTGAGCGGGCCGGACGGAACGGGGATCGGGGCTGGGACTGGGAAGCGGGTCGGGGCTGGGACTGGGAGCGGGATCGGGAATGGGACAAGGGTGGGGACGGAACTGGGACTTGGAGCTGAACAGGGGCTGGGCCGGGACCACGACGGGGACCGGAACCGGGGCTGGGGGTGCTGAGCTGGCGCCGGGCAGGTACCAGGGCTGGGAGGGACAGGGGGTGGACA
>NW_021938170.1:0-11636 GCF_001715985.3 Manacus vitellinus
CCAGGATCTGCGGGAAAACAGTCCTGAATTCCCGGAATTCCGGAAATTCCAGGTGCCAGGATCTGCAGGACGACATCCCGGAATTCCCGGAATTCCCAGAAATTCTGGGTGCCAGGATCTGCGGGAAGACATTCCGGAATTCCCAGAATTCCCAGAAATTCTGGGTGCCAGGATCTGCGGGAAGACATTCCTGAATTCCCAGAATTCCCAGAAATTGTGGGTGCCAGGATCTGCGGGACGACATTCCTGAATTCCCGGAATTCCCAGAAATTCCAGGTGCCAGGATCTGCGGGACGACATTCCTGAATTCCCGGAATTCCCAGAATTCTGGGTGCCAGGATCTGCGGGAAGACATTCCTGAATTCCCGGAATTCCCAGAAATTCTGGGTGCCAGGATCTGCGGGAAGACATTCCGGAATTCCCGGAATTCCCAGAATTCTGGGTGCCAGGATCTGCGGGATGACATTCCTGAATTCCCGGAATTCCAGAAATTCCGGGTGCCAGGATCTGCGGGAAGACATTCCGGAATTCCCGGAATTCCCAAAATTCTGGGTGCCAGGATCTGCGGGATGACATTCCTGAATTCCCGGAATTCCAGAAATTCCGGGTGCCAGGATCTGCAGGATGACATCCCGGAACTCCCGGAATTCCCAGAAATTCCGGGCACCAGGATCTGCGGGATGACATTCCTGAATTCCCAGAAATTCCAGGTGCCAGGATCTGTGGGATGACATTCCTGAATTCCAGGAATTCCCAAAATTCTGGGTGTCAGGATCTGCAGGAAGACATTCCTGAATTCCCGGAATTCCGGAAATTCCGGGCGCCGGGGGTCGCTCCAGAGGCACCGCCCGACAAGCTCCGAGTCTTTGGGATCATCCCTGGGGTGGGGTTAAATCCCAGATTCTTCCTTGGGATCATCCCTGGGGTGGGAAGGGAGCCCAAGTCCTTGGGATCATCCTTGGGAATAGGGCCCAGATATTTGGGATCATCCTTGGGGTGGGAATGGAGCCCAGATCCTTGGGATCATCCCTGGGGTTGGAATAAATCCCAGATCCCACCTTGGGATCACCACTGGGATCATCCCTGGGGTGGGAAGGGAGGCCAGATCCTTGGGATCATCACTGGGATTGTCCTTGGGATCATCTCCAGGGTGGGAATGGAACCCAGATGTTTGGGATTATCCCTGGGGTTGGGAATGGAGCCCAGATCCCTCCTTGGGATCATCCTTGGGATCGTCCTTGGGGTGGGAATAAATCCCAGATTCTTCCTTGGGACCATCCTTGGGATGGGAATGGAGCCCAAGTCCTTGGGATCATCCCTGGGGTTGGGATTGGAGCCCAGATTCTTCCTTGGGATCATCTTTGGGATGGGAAGGGAGCCCAAGTCCTTGGGATCATCCCTGGGATCATCCTTGGGATCATCCCTGGGGTGGGAATGGAGCTCAGATCCTTGGGATCGTCCTTGGGGTTGGAATAAATCCCAGATTCTTCCTTGGGATCATCCCTGGGGTGGGAATGGAGCTCAGATATTTGGGATCACCCCTGGAGGCTGGAAGGGAGCCCAAATCTCTCCTTGGGATCATCCCTGGGGTGGGAATAAATCCCAGATTCTTCCTTGGAATCATCCCGGGGGTGGGAATGGAGCTCAGATATTTGGGATCACCCATGGAAATAGAGCCCAGATCCCCCCTTGGGATCATCCCTGGGTGGGAAGGGAGCCCAGATCCTTGGGATCATCACTGGGATCATCCTTGGGATCATCCCTGGAGTGGGAATGGAGCCCAAGTCCTTGGGATCATCACTGGGGTGGGAATAAATCCCAGATTCTTCCTTGGGATCATCACTGGGGTGGGAATGGAGCTCAGATATTTGGGATTATCCCTGGGGTTGGGAATGGAACCCAGATATTTGGGATCATCCCTGGGATGGGAAGGGAGCCCAAATCCTTGGGATCATCCTTGGGATTGTCCTTGGGATCATCCCTGGGGTGGGAATGGAGCCCAAGTCCTTGGGATCATCACTGGGGTGGGAATAAATCCCAGATCCTCCTTGGGATCATCCTTGGGATTGTCCTTGGGATCATCCCCAGGGTGGGAAGGGAGCCCAGATATTTGGGATTATCCCTGGGGTTGGGATTGGAGCCCAGATTTTTCCTTGGGATCATCTTTGGGGTGGGAAGGGAGCCCAGATCCTTGGGATCACCCCTGGAAGTTGGAATCAGATATTTGGGATCATCCCTGGGATGGGAAGGGAGCCCAGATCCTTCCTTGGGATCACCCCTGGAGGTTGGAACAGATCCCAGATCCCAGGATTTTCCCCCCCCAAGAACTGGGACGGGCAGGAAACTCCGGAAGGATTCCAGGTGCCCATTCCCAGGGATGATCCACAGATCCTCTGGAATCTCAAGGTGACTCCTGGGACCCCACGGCCCTTCCCGCCCTCTCCTCCTGCCCATTCCCGGCGGGATTTCCCCCGGAGGTGCCTCCTCACCTCCCGCAGCTCCTCCACGGAGGAGGGTTGGAAGTAGAGCTCCGGGGAGCATCCATAGGTCTGGGACCAGTTCTGGAACTTCACTCCTGCTCGCCCGTGGACCTGGAGTGGAGATCGGTGGGATTGGGATTGGGATCATCCCAGGGGGGCTGGATCCCATCCCGAGTGATTGGGGTTATCCCAAGGGGGTTGGATCCAATCCCAAGGAATAGGGGTCATCCCAGGGGGGCTGGATCCGATCCCCCAGTGGATTGCAAGTCACCCTTCTTGCCTTTTCCCTTCCCGTTGCCCGTCCCTCCCTTCCCTTTCCCTCCTCCAACCTTGCCCTTCAAACTTCCTTCCAAACCTCCCTTCCCAAAAACTTCTGTCCCTTCCTTCCAAACTTCCCTCCCTTCCAACTTCCCTTGCCAACATTCCCTCCCTCCTTCCTTCCTCCTTCTCCTTCCTTCCTCCCTTCTTCCTTCCCTTCCTTCCTTCCCTCCTTCCTCCTTCCTCTCCTCCCTTCCCTTCCTATCCCTTCCATTCCTTCCCTTCCCTCTTCCCTCCCTTCTCCCTATCCTTTCCACCTCTCTTCCACTAACCTCCTTCCCAAACCTTCCCAAACCTCCCCTCCCCCCGGGCTCAGGGCTCAGCCCATCCCCCTTCCCAAGGTTGGGACACTCCCTGGAGCCGAGGCCATCAGGGAGCTATTCCAGATATCCCAGAGATCCCAGAGATCCCAGAGATTCCGGGGAGTGAGGGGGAGGGGGTGGCGGCTCCCTGCATCCCAAATCCAAGTGAAAACCGGGAGCCGATCCACGAGAAAGTCGGGAAAACGACACACCCCCCCCAAATAACAAAATCCAAGGAATTTTAAAGCCACGGGTCAGGGAAAAAAAATTCCTGCGGCCACTGAATTATCCCGGGAATCCCCCGGCTTTCCTTCCCTGCGGGTCTGCGTGGATTTGGGTCGATTAAATCCATAAGAAAAACCGAGGAATAAAAATCCAAACCTTGGGGCCGCCGAAATCCACCTTTCTCACCCCCTCCCCCCCCAAAAAAAAAACTTGGGAAAATCCCCTTGGCGGCTTTTCCTTTACCATCCCGGCCGCCGCTTGGAATTCCGGTTCGCAGGGGAATTCCGATCAAGGCTGATCCCGACGATTCCATAGGGCTTGGAAAGTCGCTACCGACCTGGCATTCCACGAGGAGCTGTTTCCCGGCGGGGCGGGCGAGGGGGGATGCGATACCAGCCTTCCCAAGGATTTCTGGCGATATCCTTGGGGGGGTGGGAGGGAGAGGGGCCGGACCCTTCCCCTACGCTCCCGCCTGGAAAAATTGCGGGATCCAGGGCATGGATCGGGGAGTCGGGGGGGCCCGCAGACCCGCGGAGGCTGCGAAATTCAATAAGGGTTTTGGGGGGAAAAAAACCGGTTCCCTTTTGGGATTCCTGGAGTGGGAAAAGTGGGAGAAGGTGGGAATAGGGAAAAGAGCCTTCCAGGTTTGGGGGGATAAGGAATAACAGCCCTTCCCTTGGGATTTGGGGCGGGATCTGGGCATGGATTTGGAGCTGGGATCCCACAGGGAGGCTGCGAATTCCAAGGATTCTGGGGAGAAGCTGCGAATTCCAAGGATTTTGGGGAGAAGCTGCGAATTCCAAGGATTCTGGGGAGAAGCTGCTCCTCTTTTGGGATTCCTCAGCCTGGAGTGGATTCCCTTTGGACTGGGAAAAGTGGGAGAAGGTGGGAACAGGGAAAAGCCCAGGCATGGATTTGGAGCTGGGATCCCACAGGGATGCTGAGAATTCCAAGGATTTTGGGGAAAATCCCTTTTGGGATTCCTCATCCCTGGAGTGGGAAAACTGGGAGAAGGTGGGAATAGGGAAAAGAACCTCCCAGGTTTGGAGGATAAGGAATAACAGCCCTTCCCTTGGGATTTGGGGCGGGATCCGGGCGTGGATTTGGAGCTGGGATCCCACAGGGATGCTGAGAATTCCAAGGATTTTGGGGAGAAGCTGCGAATTCCAAGGATTTTGGGGAGAAGCTGCGAATTCCAAGGGTTTTGGGGAGAAGCTGCGAATTCCAAGGATTTTGGGGAGAAGCTGCGAATTCCAAGGGTTTTGGGGAGAAGCTGCTTCCCCTCTGGAATTCCTCAGCCTGGAGTGGGTTCCCTTTGCACCGGGAAAACTGGGAGAAGGTGGGAACAGGGAAAAGCCCCTCCCAAATTCCCAAATGCACATTCCCAAATTTCAGCTCACCCCCAAACTGCGGCATATTCCCAAATCCCAGTGAGTTCCCAAATCCCGGTGAGTTCCCAAACCCCAGTGTTCCCAAATCCCGGTGAGTTCCCAAATCCCGTTGAGTTCCCAAATCCCAACGTGTTCCCAACTCCCATTCCCGAATATCGGGACCACAGAATTCCCGAATTCCGGGTTTTTTGGGGGGCTCCAGGCCGTGAGATCACCCAGATCCATCCCAAGCCTTTTGGGAAGGAAGGAATTTCCCCCCCCCTCATTCCCATTCCCTCTGCCTTCCCGGGTGGGAAAAGCGGGATCATGTGAAGGACGAGGAGGAGGCTCCGATGATCCCGATGATCCTGATGATCCCGATGATCCTGATGATCCCGGAGCTCCGGCTGCGCTCCGGAGATAAGGAATTCCTCGTTCCCTCATCAAAGAGGGAGCGCTAACGAGGCTCTGAGCCGGATCATTCCGGATAATTCCCGATAAAACTCCGGCAAGGTGACCCCCGGGACGGCGGAGCCGGGCTGGGAATCAACGCCAGGAGCTGCTGCTCCCGTGGGATGATCCCGAAAATCCAACTTTTCCAGCACCGGGGGGGAAAATTCCCATTAAATTCCAGAGCAGCCTGAAAAACATGGAATTATTTTCCCATTTTATTGGATCCTGGAGGAGAAAATTCCCGATAAATTCCAGAGCAGCCTGGAAAACATGGAATTATTTCCCAATTTATTGGATCCTGGAGGGGGGAAATTCCCGTTAAATTCCAGAGCAGCCTGAAAAATATGGAATTGTTTCCCAATTTATTGGATCCTGGAGGGGGAAAATTCCTGTTAAATTCCAGAGTAGCCTGAAAAACATGGAATTGTTTCCTAATTTATTGGATCCTGGAGGAGGAAAATTCCCAAGAAATTCCAGAGCAGCCTGAAAAATATGGAATTGTTTCCCAATTTATTGGATCCTGGAGGGGGAAAATTCCCGTTAAATTCCAGAGCAGCCTGGAAACATGGAATTATTTCCCAATTTATTGGATCCTGGAGATCCAACTTTGGCAGCTCCAGGGGGGGAAAATTCCCGTTAAATTCCAGAGTAGCCTGAAAAACATGGAATTGTTTCCTAATTTATTGGATCCTGGAGGAGGAAAATTCCCAAGAAATTCCAGAGCAGCCTGAAAAATATGGAATTGTTTCCCAATTTATTGGATCCTGGAGGGGGAAAATTCCCGTTAAATTCCAGAGCAGCCTGGAAAACATGGAATTATTTCCCAATTTATTGGATCCTGGAGGGGGAAAATTCCCGTTAAATTCCACAGCAGCTGGAAAACATGGAATTGTTTCCCAATTTATTGGATCCTGGAGGGGGAAAATTCCCGTTAAATTCCAGAGTAGCCTGAAAAACATGGAATTATTTCCCAATTTATTGGATCCTGGAGATCCAACTTTGGCAGCTCCAGGGGGGAAAATTCCTGTTAAATTCCCATTAAATTCCGGAGCAGGAGCTGCTCAGCCTGGAAAACATGGAATTGTTTCCCAATTTATTGGATCCTGGAGGGGGAAAATTCCCATTAAATTCCAGAGCAGTCTGAAAACATGGAATTGTTTCCCAATTTATTGGATCCTGGAGGGGGAAAATTCCTGTTAAATTCCAGAGCAGCCTGAAAACATGGAATTGTTTCCCGATTTATTGGATCCTGGAGGGGAAAATTCCCGTTAAATTCCGGAGCAGCCTGAAAACATGGAATTGTTTAGGCTGGAAAAGCCCCTGGAGGTCGTGGATTCCAAGCAGGATCCCGGAATCCGGAGCTCCCGGCGCTTCCAGAGGCTTTTCCATGGGATTCCAAACCCTACCGGGTGTTTTCCCGGGCAGATTAATGGATAATCTTCCCGCATTCCTTGGAGTCCCGGGATGGGATGGGATGGGATCCTTCCAAAGGATTCCCAGAAAACAGCTCCGAAGGTCCGAAGGTCGCCGAGCGCTTCCCGAAAAAAATTCCTGGGCGGGATTATCCAGAACAGAGGGGGGAGCAAGGGAATAGGGGGGGGGGGGAAATATCGAAATTCCAGGGATTTGCTCAACTGTAGATGGAAGGATGAGCAGGGGAAAACAGGGAAAAGGGGGGGGGGATATTCGGGAATGGGTTTGGGAACTGATGGAAGTTTTGGTGGAAATTCCAGTCCCAAATTCCAGGCCATTCCCAAGTTTCAGTTCACCCCCAAATTCCAGGGTGTTCTCAAATTCCAGCATGTCCCCAAATTCCAGGAATTGCGTTCCCAAATTCCTGTGTGTTCCCAAGTTGCAGAGCATTCCCAAATTCCAGGGCATTCCCAATTTCCAACGTGTTCCCAAACTGCAGAGTTCCCGAATTCCAAGTCATTCCCGATCCCCGCGCATTCTCAAGTTTCAGTGCACCCCCAAATTCCAGCGTGTTCCCAAATTCCAAGAATTGTGTTCCCAAATTCCAGTGAGTTCCCAAGTTTCAGGCCATTCCCAAATTCCATGTATTCCCAGTTCCAGTGTGTTCCCAAATTCCAGTGCATTCCCAAATTTCAGAGCTCTCCCAAACTGCAACACCTTCCCGGCTGCAGAATTCCCAAATTCCCGGGGCATTCCCAAGTTTCAGTTCACCCCCAAATTCCAGGGTGTTCCCAAATTCCAGGAATTGTGTTCCCAAATTCCCGTGAGTTCCCAAGGGGCAGGCCACTCCCAAATTCCAGTGCATTCCCAAATTCCTGTGTTTCCAAATTCCAGTGAGTTCCCAAATTCCAATGCCTTCCCAAATTCCAGGGTATTCCCAATTTCCAACGTGTTCCCAAACTGCAGAGTTCCCAAATTCCAAGTCATTCCCGATCCCAGGGCATTCCCAAGTTTCAGTGCACCCCCAAATTCCAGGGTGTTCCCAATTCCAGGAATTGTGTTCCCAAATTCCAGGGAGTTCCCAAATCCCAGTGTATTCCCAAATTCCTGTGAGTTCCCAAGTTTCAGGCCATTCCCAAATTCCATGTATTCCCAGTTCCAGTGTGTTCCCAAATTCCAGTGCATTCCCAAATTTCAGAGCTCTCCCAAACTGCAACACCTTCCCGGCTGCAGAATTCCCAAATTCCCGGGGCATTCCCAAGTTTCAGTGCACCCCCAAATTCCAGGGTGTTCCCAAATCCCAGGGAGTTCCCAAATGTGCCCCCCGACTCCAAATGGGAGCTGCTGCATCCCAAGGAATGTGGGAAGTTGGGAAAAGGTGTCTCCAGGCAGGGAATGAGCCCCGGAATTCCGGGGAAAATGGAGGGAGAAGCTGCATCCCAAGGAATCCCAGGAAGACCGGAAGCTCTGGAATACTTCTGGGTTTATTTAAGGCAGCGTTAATTATCGATTATTAATTACCAATTATTAATTATCAATTATTAATCATTAATTATCAATCACTAATTAATTATCAGCTCATTAAAACCCCACGGAAAAGCCCCGGGATGGGAGATCAGGGATATGGGGAAGCTCCAAGGGATGGATCCATCCCAAAATTCCCACGAAACCCCCCCCTCCCCCTTTTCCAGGGAGGTGCTTGGAGCTCTTCCCAGCTCATCCAATCAACTCATATTCATTCCCACCCTAAAAATTCCCAAAAATTTTGGCTCCAAGGTGGGAAAATCAAAACCCGGAGGTGAAAAATTCCGCCCCCGAAAGGAAAAAATTCCAGCGGCAAAGGCACAATTCCAAGGGCAAAGGCACAATTCCAAGGGCAAAGGCACAATTCCAAGGGCAAAGGCACAATTCCAAGGGCAAAGGCACAATTCCAAGGGCAAAGGGACAATTCCAAGGGCAAAGGGACAATTCCAAGGGCAAAGGCACAATTCCAAGGGCAAAGGCACAATTCCAAGGGCAAAGGGACAATTCCAAGGGCAAAGGGACAATTCCAAGGGCAAAGGCACAATTCCAAGGGCAAAGGCACAATTCCAAGGGCAAAGGGACAATTCCAAGGGCAAAGGCACAATTCCAAGGGCAAAGGCACAATTCCAGTGGCAAAGGCACAATTCCAAGGGCAAAGGCACAATTCCAACGGGAATTCCAAGCCCTGGGTCCCGGGAGAAGGGGATGGAGGGAAAGGGAAAGCCGGGAAAGGCTGTGGGTAACAACTGGGAATTCCAGGGAAAAGGGACGGAGGGAAGGGAAGGGAAAGCTGGGAAAGATTCACGTTCACAGCTGGGAATTCCCAGGAGAAGGGGATGGAAGGAAGGGAAAGCTGGGAAAGGCTCCCGTTCACAGCCGGGAATTCCCAGGAAAAGGGAAGGGAAGGGAAAGGCGGGAAAGGCTCCTGTTCACAGTCGGGAATTCCCGGGAAAAGGGGATGGAGGGAAGGGAAAGGCGGGAAAGGCTCCTGTTCACAGCTGGGAATTCCCGGGAAAAGGGAAGGGAAAGGTGGGAAAGGCTCCTGTTCACAGCCAAGAATTCCCGGGAAAAGGGGATGGAGGGAAGGGAAATCCGGGAAAGGCTCCTGTTCACAGCCGGGAATTCCCGGGAAAAGGGAAGGGAAGGGAAAGGTGGGAAAGGCTCCTGTTCACAGCCGGGAATTCCCGGGAAAAGGGAAGGGAAATCCAGGAAAGGCTCCTGTTCACAGCCGGGAATTCCCGGGAAAAGGGACGTCCGGCGGGAGCCCTTCCAGCCACTCCAGCAGGATCCTGTTCACCTCGGCCGGCCTGCAGGGAAAGCCGGGAATGGGCCGGGAGCCGGAATTCCCGGGAATCTTGGGAAGGGGGGGGGTTATCCCGGCTCCCACCTTTCCATCTGCGTCCAGTGCCCGCATTCCTCCAGGTGCTCCCGGCGCAGCCGCGGGATCTTGGGAAGAGGGAGGGTGGGAAAGAGGGAAGGGGGAGGGTCGGATCCCGGCATTCCCGGCATTCCCTGGTGGGATGGGGGCCGGGAATTCCCGGGCTTACCCAGTTTTCCATGCCCTTGCTGAGGCTGGGAAGCAGCACCGGGTCCTTCCCGGCCGTCACCATCAGAGCCGGCAGCGGGATCTGCGAGGGGAGCCACAGGGGGATCCAGGGATCCACAGGGATCCACTGGGACTGGGGGGGCATGGAGGGGACTGGGGGGATCCAGGGATCCACAGGGATCCACAGGGATCCAGAGGGACGTGGAGGGGGCAGGAGGGATCCAGGGATCCAGAGAGACAGGGGGGATCCAGAGGGAATCCAGAGGAATCCAGAGGGGACATGGAGGGGATAGGGGGGATCCAGGGATCCAGAGGGACATGGCAGGGACAGGGGATCCAAGGATCCAGAGGGATCCAGAGGGACATGGAAGGGATGGGGGGGATCCTGGGATCCAGAGGGATCCAGGGGACATGTAGGGGACAGAAGGGATTCAGGGATCCAGATCCAGAGGGATTTGGGCGGCATGGAGGGGATCCACAGGGATCCAGGGGGCATGGAAGGGATGGGGGAGATCCAGAGATCCAGAGGGATCCAGAGGGGACATGGAGGGGTCAGGGGGGATCCAGGGATCCAGAGGGGACATGGAGGATCCAGAGGGGACAAGGGGGGGTTCAGGGATCCAGAGGGATCTGGAGGGGACATGGAAGGGACAGGGGGGATCCAGGGATCCAGAGGGACACAGGGGGGATCCAGAGGGGACATGGAGGGGACAAGAGGGATCCAGGGGGATCCAGAGGGAACATGGCAGGGACAGGAGGGATCCAGGGGGATCCAGAGGGACATGGAAGGGACAGGGGGGATCCAGGGATTCAGAGGGACAGGGGGGATCCAGAGAGGACAAGGGGGATCCAGGGATCCAGAGGGACACGGAAGGAACAGGAGGGATCCGGGGGACATGGAGGGGATAGAGGGGATCCAGGGGGCATGGAAGGGATGGGGGGGATCCAGGGATCCAGAGGGGACATGGAGGGGATGGGAGGATCTAGGGGGGATCCAGAGGGGACAAGAGGGATCCAGAAGGGCCAGGGGGGATCCAGAGGGGATCCAGAGGGGACAGGGGAGATCCAGAGGGACAGGGGAGATTCAGAGGGACAGGGGATTCAGGGAGATCCAGAGGGACAGGGGGGATCCCAGAACGGACACAGGGGAGATCCAGAGGGACAGGGGGGATCCAGAGGGGACAGAGGGGATTCAGAGGGGACAGGGGGGATTCAGAGGGGATCCAGAGGGGACAGGGGACACAGGGGGGATCCAGAGGGGACAGGGATGATCCAAAGGGGATCCAGAGGGACCAGGGGACACAGGGGGGATCCAGAGGGATGGGAGGGATCCAAAGGGACACCCTCACATGCATAATCGCGAATGAACTCTCGGGGGGGATCCAGAGGGGACAGGGGATCCAGAGGGATGGGAGGGATCCAAAAGGGGACACAGGGGGGATCAGAGGGGGACGGGGGGATCCAGAGCAACAGGGGGGATCCAGAGGGACAGGGGGGATCCCAAGGGACACAGAGGGGATCCCACTCCCACCTTCCTGTCCCTGGTCGAGAGGGCCCAGTTCCAGTTGGTTCGGATGTTCCGGTACCAGTTCAGGGGCCCCCTGGGAAAAGTGGGAACAGGCTGGGAATGGACAGGGAACGGCTCCAGCCCCCCCAGGCCGGGATCATCCCGCTGGGAAGAGCCTGGAAGGGAAATCCCACCCCCCTTCTGTGATTTTGGGGGGTGACAGAGCCCGGCCCGGGGTCCCCCCCCACCTGAAGCCGGATTTCCGGAATCTCTGGGTGTAATATTCCAGCTCGGGGCCCGGCAGGATCCGGCTGGGAGGGGGATCCTCAGGGAATCCCACCAGGAGTCCCCCTGGCAGAGGAGGAGGAGGAACAGCAGGAATGGCACTGCCCAGCCCATGGAATTCCCAAAATCCCTGCACTGCCCAGCCCATGGAATTCCCAAAATCCCTCCACTGCCCAGCCCATGGAATTCCCAAAATCCCTCCACTGCCCAGCC
>NW_021938171.1:0-6699 GCF_001715985.3 Manacus vitellinus
GCGCACCCACCGTCCCCCCTGCCTCGGGTGGGAACGGCCCCTTCTGGAAAAAGGGCGAGCGAGGTTTGGGGGAACAATCGGCATCCCAGCGTGGGATGGAGGGGTCCTGCCGAGGGGCTCGGGGCTGAAATCACCCCCGGCTGGGGGTGGGGTGCAAACCGCTGGTGGATCCTGGCTCTGAAAGGGTGTTTGGGGATGCTGATGTAAGGAAAACCTGGGAAATTTCGTCCTGGCCTTGGTGGAGGAGGTGAATTCCCTTCGGGATCTCAGCCCCTCCTCGCGGCCGGTCCGGGCTCCCTCTGGAGTCCGCGGAGAGAATCGGCACAACCCGGGTGACGGCAGGAAAACACCCCAAAAACGAGCCCATCCCGGCTTGGTCGTGAGCCGGCCTAACTCAGGCTGGAAGGGGAAAGGCGAGGATTAACCACCGGGGCAGGATTAAACCCACCGTCCCCATCCCCGCCCCCAAATCACGGCTGGGAAGGGGTGTCTTGGCTCGTTCCTTAAACACCCTCAACCCTCCGGGGAGGGCCTGATTTAAAACCCGGAGCTCGAAGGTGAAAATCCATCCTGAAAAATCCTCCCTATAAAAAAACCAAAAAACCAAAAAAACAAACCAAAAAACCTCCTCCTCGCTGCTCGTTAGCTTAATTAGTTTTGCTCACTCCATTTTCCAGACCCCGGCGGCTCCTCCGAGCTCTCGGCCGCGACTCGAGGATTATCGAGTTTCACGCTGAAATGTTGAGGGGGTTTAGGAAGAGCTCAAGTATTTTCCACCCTTTTTTTTCTCCCCCTGGAAAGGCCGGAGTTTCGGTTACATCACCGCGGGGAGCATCTTTTTTCCCTCCCCCGCTGATTTTTACTCCTCACGCCCCCGTTTCTCGCTCATTTATTATTTTTTTTTTTAAGCCTCCCGGCTTTGCACGTCAACACCGGAATATTCGGGATGCTCCCGCGGCTTTTCCCTTCAAACAACCACATTGCCCTTGAAAAGCCCTCGTAAAAAGACGGGAAGAGGCGTTTTCACCCCCAATTTGCTACGAAAACACCGCCGAGCCGGGGGGATTTCAACCTCGCTCCGAGCTTTGAGGAGGGAACTCGCTTTAAGCCCGGCTCTTCGGGTTTAAAAGCCCGGCCTTTGGCACCCAGCCCTGGGGTTTAATGCTGTTCAGCGCCTCGGCTTGACCTTTATTTTGCAAGGAGATGCTTCGCGGCTCCGGCGGAGCTTCTCGGAGCCCCGCCTGGCCGGGGCTCTTGGCTCCCCGGGAAGATTCATGGGACCCATAAAAACATCAGTTTTCTTTTTCTAAACAAAGCTGTTGCCGGTCATTCGCGGGGGAGAGGCTGCGGGGAGGGAGGGAGGGATGGAGGGAGGGCGAGGTTGCATTTTTTCCGAGCTGCCGAGTTGATTTTGGTGCCGTAAATAAAAGGCAGAGGGTCGGGGGGGCACCTCCCGCCTTGTCCCAGCGGCTCCGTCACCCACGTGGAACGGAGGTGGCCTTGGAGGTGGCTCCGTGAGGGGTTTTCCTTTTATGCCCTTGCCGCCATCCACAGGCATGCAGTTCTCTCTGGGATGAGCTCCAGGTTGAGGATCAGAGCCTTTCACAATTACCTTCCAGAGGGATGGATCCCCTTTTCCACACCCTGGAAGTCCCGGGGCGACCCAGGACATCTCCCAGGGAGTGTTCCAGCCATGGCCTTCACCTTCCAGAGGGATGGATCCCCTTTCCCTCACCCTAGAAGTCCGGGGATGACCCTGGACATCTCTCAGGGAGTGTTCCAACCATGGCCTTCACCTTCCAGAGGGATGGATCCCCTTTTCCTCGCCCTGGAAGTCCGGGGGTGCCCTGGGAAACAGGTCACTCCCCGGGAGTGTTTCCCACCAGCTCCCCAGCCCTCGGGGTTGTCCCTCCTCTTCCCAACTCCAGCGGGGAGGGAGAGGGAGCCGGGAAGGGACGGGCTGCATCCCGTAAGCTGCCCCTGCCGAGGGAGAAGCTCCTCAGGAGGGGCTGAGCCGAGAAGCTCCTCTTTGCTAATGAACCCGCGGGCGTCTCCGGTAAAACGAGCCGGCTCCCGCCCGGAACGCCGGGGGGACGGGCAGTAAATCACCTCCCGGCGGCGGGGGAGCGCTTCCATTCGGACCGAAGTGCACTTTGCATGCATTTTGCATGCTCTTCAAACGCGCTGCAAATTAATGCGCTCGGAACTCGGCCCCTCGGTTAATTAAGGTTTCGCCTACCTGAGCCCTCCCCCGCGGGCGCGTTCCCGCTGCCGATCCCGATCCAGCGCCCTCTGGAGCGGCAGGAGGGGCCTCCAGGGTGGCTTCTGATGCAGGGTTGGGGCTGAGCTCCTTTTTCCATCCCTGGGATCCCCTGTTCCCCCATCACGGGTCGGGTAGGATGGGAGAGACCACCCCTGTTTGCTGCTCCCCCTTTGTCCACGGGGCCGTGGAAGGAGCTGGGAAAAACCACCCAGGCCAACATTTCCCGTTTAAATGAGCAAAACCCCCCCAGGGGGGCTGCAAGGAACCAGCCAGCCCTCTCCAGGAGGGGAGCAGAACCTCCTGAGGAGACCAGGGGGGGTTTGGAGAAGTCCCAGCAACCCCCTGAGGGGACAAGGGTTGGCTGAGCTCGTTTCTGCCCAAGAAGGGGTGAAAACCCCCCGATCCTCTCCCTGTGCAGCCAAGGCCAGGGGATGCAAACCCATCCTGGCACCCAAAAAGCTGCTCTAGACCCTCTGGACCAGCCCTGTTTGTGGGGTTTTGGGGTGATCTTCTCTCCATCCTTCCCACTCTGCCTCCCAAGTGGGAAGAATTCCCTCAGCTCCCACCCCGCTGCCTTTCCCTGCAGTGATCCAGCTCCAGTTGGATCTTCCCTGGGAGAAACGAAGCCAAGAGCCCCGGGATGAGCCTTTAGGGAGTTTTAGGAGTTTTTAGGAGACCCTAAAGAGAAAAACTCGGGGGGATTTGCTCTTCCCCTGCCACGGGGGGACCTTGCCAAGCTTGTTTTGGGAAAGACTCGGAAGCCGTTTGGGATCTGGGGTCTCCACGGCCTCACGTGGGGGGGATGTGTGGGGTGGACAACCCTGCTGGGGTGGGAATTTTGGTGGGAATTTTGGTGGGAATTTCCTCTCCTTGCCGTGGCCTTGCTGCCCCTGCCCTCATTTTGGGTCAGGGAGGGGAGATTTTAGGACGTGGAGAGAGAAACCAGCGCCCTGGAGCCTCGAGGAAGGGCTAAATCCGGGTGCTGGCTGCAAACCTCAGCGGGATTCTCCCAAAATACAACCCCAAAAAAGGGTTTCGCCTCCTGCCGTGGCCCAGAGGGTGAACACCCGGCGCTGGGGAGGCAGGACAGGTCCTGTCCTTCGGGAAGGACATCCCCCGGATCCTCAGCATTCCCTGGAGGTCCGGGAGAGCTCCGGATCTTGGAGCAGCTCCACGAGGGAGGGGCCGGGAGGCCGTAAATCCCGGCTGAGCAGCCTCGGCAGAGCCCGGCCCGTCCACCAGGGCACATCCATCAGCATTAATCCAAATCAGCTCCTCAAGTGGATTAACCGGAGCACCCGGAGCCCCTTACTGGGCACTTAGTCACAATTACGGTTGGTTTAATTCAGTTTGGTTTAATTCTCGAAGCTAAACCCGGTTAGGGCCCGGCTGCCTTCGGAAGGGGAAGGTCCAGGCGTGGGTTTAACGCGATTTAATCCGGCCCGGTTTAAATTCACACCCCCGGGGCGGGCTCTGGCCCCTGGGGAGGCGGCTCAGGAATTCCGAGGGGGGAATCCCCAGGGAAAATCACCGGGGCTGCGGGAGGGCTGGGATGGGGCGGAGACTCACAGAGGCACGGAATCCTGGGATCCGGGAATCCGGGAATCCTGGAATCACAGACTCACAGAGGCACGGAATCCTGGGATCCGGGAATCCTGGGGTCCGGGAATCCGGGAATCCTGGAATCACAGACTCACAGAGGCACGGAATCCTGGAATCCGGGAATCTGGGAATCCTGCAATCACAGACTCACAGAGGCACGGAATCCTGGGATCCGGGAATCCTGGAATCCTGGAATCACAGACTCACAGAGGCACGGAATCCTGGAATCTGGGAATCCTGGAATCCTGGAATCACAGACTCACAGAGGCACGGAATCCTGGAATCTGGGAATCACAGACTCACAGAGGCATGGAATCCTGGGATCCTGGAATCTGGGAATCCTGGAATCACAGACTCACAGAGGAATGGAATCCTGGAATCCCGGAATCCTGGAATCCTGGAATCACAGACTCACAGAGGCACGGAATCCTGGGATCCGGGAATCTGGGAATCCTGGAATCACAGACTCACAGAGGAATGGAATCCTGGGATCCTGGAATCCTGGGATCCTGGAATCCTGGAATCCTGGAATCCTGGAATCACAGACTCACAGAGGCACGGAATCCTGGGATCCCGGAATCCTGGAATCCTGGGATCACAGACTCACAGAGGCACGGAATCCTGGGATCCGGGAATCCGGGAATCTTGGAATCACAGACTCACAGAGGCACGGAATCCTGGAATCCTGGAATCTGGGAATCCTGGAATCACAGACTCACAGAGGAATGGAATCCTGGAATCCCGGAATCCCGGAATCCCGGAATCCTGGAATCACAGACTCACAGAGGCACGGAATCCTGGAATCTGGGAATCTGGGAATCCTGGAATCACAGACTCACAGAGGAATGGAATCCTGGGATCCTGGAATCCTGGAATCCTGGAATCACAGACTCACAGAGGCACGGAATCCTGGAATCTGGGAATCAGAGACTCACAGAGGCATGGAATCCTGGGATCCTGGAATCTGGGAATCCTGGAATCACAGACTCACAGAGGAATGGAATCCTGGAATCCCGGAATCCTGGAATCCTGGAATCACAGACTCACAGAGGCACGGAATCCTGGGATCCGGGAATCTGGGAATCCTGGAATCACAGACTCACAGAGGAATGGAATCCTGGGATCCTGGAATCCTGGGATCCTGGAATCCTGGAATCCTGGAATCACACACTCACAGAGGCACGGAATCCTGGGATCCGGGAATCCGGGAATCACAGACTCACAGAGGCACGGAATCCTGGAATCCTGGAATCTGGGAATCAGAGACTCACAGAGGCACGGAATCCTGGAATCCGGGAATCCTGGGATCTGGGAATCCGGGAATCACAGACTCCCAGAGGCACAGAATTCCAGAATTCGGGGAATCCCCAAATCACAGATCCACAGAGGCACAGAATCCCAGAATCCCGGATTTACAGACTCACAGAGGCACAGAATCCTGGAATCCAGGAATCCCAGACTCACAGAATCTCAGAATCTTGGAATCCTGGAATCCCAGAATCACGGGCTCACAGAACCTCAGGACCCCCTCAGACACCCCAGGATCCTCCAGGACCCTCCAGAACCCTCCAGGATCCTCCAGGACCCCCTCAGACACTCCAGGATCCTCCAGAATCCTCCAGAACCCCCCCGGCCCCTCCAGGGCCCCTGAGGCCTGGGAGGAATGACATCTCCAGCGGAGATCCCGCTGGAATTCGGGCGGGCAGAGGAGGCTCCTCGTCTCCTCCTTATTAATCACAGGGAAGAAAGGGGGTCCCTTCCCCTTCCCAGAAATCCCGGGGGTGTTTTCCCGACCCCCAGGCTCACATCCCATCCCACCACGGGCAGGAGAAGCCCCTCATCCCACCCCCCCGGCAGCCCCAGCCTCTCCTGGGGGGTTTAGCCCAGGCTTAAAGTTAAGCAGGTGTTCAAAGTTAAGCAAATGTTTCCGTGCTCTGCTGAGCCCGGGCAGTAAAAAAATCCCCAGGTTTGCTTTGAATTCCCGGGATGGATTTTTCCCGCTGCGTCTCCGGAGGGTCTTTTGCCGCCTCTCTTCCGTTTTCCTGGAGGTGAGGAGGAGAAATTTCGCCTCTCCAGGGGGAAATTTGGGGCTCCTCTCCCGCAATTAGAGCAGGACCGGCTGCCTTTGTCACCGAGGTCCTGGTGACTCGTCAAGAAGCCCCGAAATGTGGGATTTGGGGGAATTCCGAGGGGTTTAATGTTCACCCGAGAGCTGAGCAGTGTTTGTCCCGGGCCAAGGTGCTCCTGGAATGGGAGCAGATCCAGGGAAACAGGAACAGATCCAGGGATGGGGTAAGGATTTCAGGATCTGGAATGGGAGCAGATCCAGGGATGGGGTCAGGATTTCAGGATCTGGAATGGGAGCAGATCCAGGGATGGGGTCAGGATTTCAGGATCTGAAATGAGAGAAGATCCAGGGAAACAGGGGCTGATCCAGGGATGGGGTCAGGATTTCAGGATCTGGAACAGGAGCAGATCCAGGGATGGGGTCAGGATTTCAGGATCTGAAATGAGAGAAGATCCAGGGAAACAGGGGCTGATCCAGGGATGGGGTCAGGATTTCAGGATCTGAAACAGGAGGAGATCCAGGGAAACAGGAGTAGATCCAGAGGATGGGGTGGGAGTGTCAGGACCTGGAATGGGAACAGATCCAGGGATGGGGTCAGGATTTCAGGATCTGGAATGGGAGCAGATCCAGGGATGGGGTCAGGGTGTCAGGACCTGGAACGGGACCAGATCCAGGGAAATAGGAGCAGATCCAAGGATGGGGTCAGGGTGTCAGGACCTGGAATGAGAACAGATCCAAGGATGTGGTCAGGGCTTTGGGGGAGGTT
>NW_021938172.1:0-1709 GCF_001715985.3 Manacus vitellinus
CATCCCACATCCCAATCCCCACATCCCATTCCAGCACATCCCAATCCGGCAGGGCCTGTTCCAGCACATCCCAGTCCTGAATATCCCAGTCCCAAATATCCCAGTCCCGAATATCCCCGTCCCAAATACCCCCTTCCAGCACATCCCAATCCGGCAGGGCCTGTTCCAGCACATCCCAGTCCCAAATATCCCAATCCTTCATGTCCCAATCCCCACATTCCATTTCAGTACATCCCAGTCCCCACGTCCCAGTCCCAAATGCCCCCTTCCAGCACATCCCAGTCCTGAATATCCCAGTCCCAAATACCCCCTTCCAGCACATCCCAGCCCTCACATCCCCGTCCCCACATCCCATTCCTGAAAATCCAATTCCAGCACATTCCAGTCCCTCACACCCCATTCCAGCACATCCCAGTCCTTCCCATCCCAATCCCCGCATTCCATTTCGGTACATCCCAGTCCCCACATCCCAGTCCCGAACCCCCCAGTCCTTCCCATCCCAATCCTCAATCCCATTCCAGCACATCCCAATCCCGAAAATCCCAGCCCGGCCCATCCCGCTCCCGCAGCGCAGCCCCGGCTCTGGGGACGCTCCCGGGCAGTGCCGGGGCCGTGTCTGTCTGTCCCTCTCTCCGTCTGTCTGTCCCTCTGTCCGTCCCTGTGCCCCCGTGTCCGTCTGTCTCTCTCTGTCCTTGTGTCCCCGTGTCCGTCTGTCAGTCTCGAGCCCGTCCCGCAGATCTGCCCATCCCTGTGTCCGTCTGTTTCTGTCCCTGTGTCCGTCTGTCTGTCTCTGTCCCTGTGTCCCCGTGTCCATCTGTCTGCCTCTGTCCCCGTGTCCGTCTGTCTGTCTCTGTGTTCCCGTGTCCGTCTGTCTGTCCCGGGCCCGTTCCGCAGCTCTCTGTCTCTGTCCCCGTGTCCGTCTGTCTGTCTCTGTCTCTGTCCCCGTGTCCGTCTGTCTGTCCCGGGCCCGTCCCGCAGCTCTCTGTGTCTGTCCCCGTGTCCGTCTGTCTGTCTCTGTGCCCTGTCCGTCTGTCTGTCCCTGGGTCCGTTCCGCAGCTCTCTTGTCTCTGTCCCGTGTCCGTCTGTCTGTCTCTGTCTCTGTCGCCGTGTCGTACTGTCTGTCCCAGGGCCCTGTTCCGCAGCTCTCTGTCCCTTGTACCCCGTGTCCGTCATGGTCTGTCTCTGTTGTCCCCGTGTCCGTCTGTTCTGTCACGGGCCCGTCCCGCAGCTCTCTTGTCCCTGTCCCCGTGTCGTCTGTCTGTCCCGGGCCCGTCCCGCAGCTCTCTGTCTCTCTCTAGCGGCTCCTCCCCGCAGAGCCGCGCCCGCCGCTCCCAGTACGGCCCAGGGACTCCCAGTTCATTCCAGTGACTCCCAGTACGGCCCAGGGACTCCCAGTGACTCCCAGTACAGCCCAGTGAGTCCTAGTGAATCCCAGTACAGCCCAGCAACACCCAGTTCACCCCAGTGACTCCCAGGGGCTCCCAGTACAGCCCAGTGACTCCCAGCACAGCCCAGTGACTCCCAGTTCATCCCAGTGACTCCCAGAGACCCGCCCCCTCAATTCCTCCTCTGCCTCCTAAAGGAGCCCCAAACCCCCTCCCGAGGGGGGAAACTGGGGCAGGGACCCCTCAAGCCCCTTCCCCCCAGTTCCCAACTGGGCAAGCTGGGCCACGGATCCCTCCTGTGCCTTGTAGTGGTTCCCTAAATCC
>NW_021938173.1:0-2596 GCF_001715985.3 Manacus vitellinus
CTCTCCCCCCCTCCCAGGGCTCTCCGGCGGCGCGCCGAGCCTTCGTCCCGCAGCTCCGGAGCGGGAAGTTCAACGTCCTGCTCACCACCTACGAGTACATCATCAAGGACAAGCACATCCTGGCCAAGGTGAGCCTCGGGAATGCCGCAGCCCCGGGGTTTTCCCTCGGAATTCCCGCCTTTTTCCTTCCCCCCACAGTCCTGGTGGTTTGTCCCCTGGAGTCTCCCAAGGAGCTGATTTGGAATTCCCGCTGCTGCTCCCGGTTTTTGGCTGCGTATCCCAAGTTTGATTCCCTTTTCAGGGAGAATTCCCGGGATGTTTGTGACTGACTGGATCCCTCGTTGCCGAGGGGTTGGGATCCGTGGGTGGGATTGGTGGGATGTTTCGGGATCTCTGGGGCAGCTCCCAGAGGATTTGTGGGATGTTTTGGGACCTCCCAGCTCAGGGATCTCCAGGACACCTCCCAGAGGATTTGTGGGATGTTTTGGGACCTCCCAGCTCAGGGATCTCCAGGACACTTCCCAGAGGATTTGTGGGATGTTTTGGGACCTCCCAGCTCAGGGATCTCCTGCCCACCTCTTGGAGGTGTTGTGAGATGTTCCAGGCATATCCAGATCTCCCAGCTCAGGGATCTCCGGGATACCTCCTAGAGGATTTGTGGGATGTTTTGGGATCTCTGGGATACCTCCCAGAGGTGCTGTGGGACATTTCAGGATCTCCCGGCTCAGGGATCCCCCGACTGTGCTGGGGTGCTTCCCACACTGCCACACCCCACCATTCCCACCATTCCCACCATTCCCACCATTCCCACCATTCTCCACCCCTCAGATCCCCTGGAAGTCCATGATTGTGGACGAGGGGCACCGCATGAAGAACCACCACTGCAAGCTGACCCAGGGTTAGGGTTTAGGATTTAAGTTAGTGTTATGGTTTAGGTGTTCATGGTTTTAGGGTCAAGGGTCAGGGTGATGTCTGTGTCCCAGCCATTCCCCACCATTACCCTACGCATGTCCCTGCCCCTCAGCATCCGTTTGGATTAGTACTATGATTGTGGACGAGGGGCACCGCATGAAGAACCACCACTGCAAGCTGACCCAGGGTTAGGGTTAGGGTTTAGGGTATGGGTCAGGATTAGGGTTTAGGGTTAGGTTAATGCTGTTTCCCACCATTCCCACCATTCCCTCCATTCTCCACCCCTCAGATCCGCTGGAAGTACATGATTGTGGATGAGGGGCACCGCATGAAGAACCACCACTGCAAACTGACCCAGGGTTAGGGTTAGGGTTTAGGGTATGGGTCAGGATTAGGGTTTAGGGTTCGGTTAATGCTGTTTCCCACCATTCCCACCATTCCCTGCCCCTCAGATCCGCTGGAAGTCCATGATGGTGGACGAGGGGCACCGCATGAAGAACCACCACTGCAAACTGACCCAGGGTTAGGGTTTGGGATTAGGGTGTGGGTAATGGTCAGGATTAGGGTTAGGTTAATGTCACACCCCACCATTCCCACCATTCCCTCCATTCTCCACCTCTCAGATCCGCTGGAAGTCCATGATGGTGGACGAGGGGCACCGCATGAAGAACCACCACTGCAAGCTGACCCAGGGTTAGGGTTTAGGATTAGAGTTAGTGTTAGGGTTTAGGGTTAGGGTTTAGGGTCAGGGTCAGGGTTTAGGGTCAGGGTCAGGGTGATGCTGTGTCCCACCATTCCCACCATTCCCACCATTCCCTGCCCCTCAGATCCGTTGGAAGTACATGATTGTGGACGAGGGGCACCGCATGAAGAACCACCACTGCAAGCTGACCCAGGGTTAGGGTTAGGGTTTAGGGTATGGGTCAGGATTAGGGTTTAGGGTTAGGTTAATGTCACACCCCACCATTCCCACCATTCCCTCCATTCTCCACCCCTCAGATCCGTTGGAAGTACATGATTGTGGACGAGGGGCACCGCATGAAGAACCACCACTGCAAGCTGACCCAGGGTTAGGGTTTAGCATTAGGGTTTAGGATTAGGGTTTAGGATTAGGGTATGGGTCAGGATTAGGGTTTAGGGTTAGGTTAATGCTGTTTCCCACCATTCCCTGCCCCTCAGATCCGCTGGAAGTACATGATTGTGGACGAGGGGCACCGCATGAAGAACCACCACTGCAAGCTGACCCAGGTGCTCAACACCCACTACGTGGCCCCGCGGCGGCTGCTGCTGACGGGGACGCCGCTGCAGAACAAGCTGCCCGAGCTCTGGGCCCTGCTCAACTTCCTGCTGCCCACCATCTTCAAGAGCTGCAGCACCTTCGAGCAGTGGTTCAACGCGCCCTTCGCCATGACCGGCGAGAAGGTGACCCGGCGTTCCCTGTGGGAACGGGGACTGGGGAGGTTGTGGTGTTCCCAGTGGGAATGGGGACCAGGGGGTGTTACTTTGTCACCCAGGGGGGTGGAGGGGGCACTGGAGCTGAGGGAGGGGACTTGGTGTCATCATTAATGGCACTGGAGGGGGCACTGGAGCAGTGGGATATGGTCCTGGATCAGTTGGAAGTGGCCCTGGAGCTGTGGGATGTGACTTGGCGTCACCATTAGTGACACTGGAAGGGCTGGAGGTG
>NW_021938174.1:0-2625 GCF_001715985.3 Manacus vitellinus
CCCCAAAAGCAGGACACCCCCAAATGAGCTCACCCCAAAATACAGAACACCCCCAAAACCGGGACACCCCAAATCAGCTCACCCCAAAATACGGGACACCCCCAAAAGCAGGACACCCCAAATGAGCTCACCCCAAAATATGGGACACCCCCAAAATACAGGACACCCCTAAAACCAGGACACCCCAAATGAGCTCATCCCAAAATATGGGACACCCCCAAAAGCAGGACACCCCAAATGAGCTCACCCCGAAATACAGGACACCCCCAAAACCAGGACACCCCTAAAACCAGGACACCCCAAATGAGCTCACCCCAAAGTACAGGACATCCCCAAAACCAGGACACCCCAAATGAGCTCAGCCCAAAATACAGGACACTCTCAAAATCAGGACACCCCAAATGAGCTCACCCCAAAATACAGGACACCCCCAAAAGCAGGACACCCCCAAAACCAGGACACCCCCAAATAAGCTCACCCCAAAATACAGGACACCCCCAAAAACCAGGACACCCCCAAAACCAGGACACCCCAAATGAGCTCACCCCAAAATACAGGACACCCCTAAAACCAGGACACCCCAAATGAGCTCACCCCTAAATACAGGACACCCCCAAAACCAAGACACCCCAAATGAGCTCACCCCAAAATACAGGGCACCCCCAAAACCAGGACACCCCAAATGAGCTCACCCCAAAGTACGGGACACCCCCAAAACCAAGACATCCCAAATGAGCTCACCCCAAAATACAGGGCACCCCCAAAACCAGGACACCCCCAAAACCAGAAGCCCCCCAAACCTCGACACCCTAAATTCAGGACACCCTCCCAACCAGGAAACCCCCAAACCAGAACACCCCAAACCCCAGGAAATCCAAAAACCAGGACATCCCAAAGCACAACACCCCAAATCAGGCTACTCCAAACCCAGGACACCCTCAAAACCTGCACATCCCCAAACCAGGACACCCCCAAACCAAGACACCCCAGAAAAGGACCCCCAAACCAGAACATCCCAAAAAAAAGACCCCCAAACCAAGACACCCCAAACCAGGACACCCTAAACCTGGAGACCCCAAACCAAGACACCCCAAACCAGGACCCCAAAACCCAGGACACCTCAAACCTGCACATCCTCAAACCCAAGACCCCCCCCCAGATCAGGAGATCCCCAAATTCTAGACACTCCTAAACCCAAGACACCCCAAAACAGGACCCCAAAAACCAGGACACCTCAAACCTGCACATCCCCAAACCCAAGACACCCCAAACCCAAAACACCCCAAACCAGGAGACTCCCAAATCCAGGACAACCCCAAATCAGGATGCCCCAAAACAAGACACCCCAAACCCAGGACACCTCAAACCTGCACATTTCCAAATCAGTGTTTTGGGATAAGACCCCCCCAAAGCAGGACACCTCAAACCTGGACATCCCCAAACCAGGACACCCCAAACCCAAGACACCCCAAACTCAAGACACCCCAAATCCAGGAGACCCCCAAACCCAAGACACCCCAAACCCAGGACACCTCAAACCTGCACATTCCCAAATCAGGGGATTTTGGGATAAGACCCCCCCAAAGTAGGACACCTCAAAGCTGGACATCCCCAAACCCAAGACACCGCAAACCAGGAGACCCCCAAATCCAGGACAACCCAACCCAGGACATCCCCAAACCCAAGGCACCCCAAATCCATGACACCTCAAACCAGGACACCCCCAAACCCAAGACACCCCAAATCCAGGACACCTCAAACCAGGACCCACCAACCCAGGACACCTCAAACCTGCACATCCCCAAACCCAAGACACCCCAAACCCAAAACACCCCAAACCCAAAACACCCCAAACCAGGAGACTCCCAAATCCAGGACAACCCCAAATCAGGACGCCCCAAAACAAGACCCCCCCCAAAGCAGGACACCTCAAATCTGGACACCCCCAAAGCCAAGATCTCTCGAACCCTGGACACCCCCAAACCAGGACACTCTCAAAACCTGGACATCCCCAAACCAGGACCCACCAACCCAGGACACCTCAAACCTGGACATTCCCAAATCCAAGACACCCCAAACCACCCAAGACACCCCAACCCAGGACACCCCCAAACCCAAGACCTCCTGAACCCTGGACACCCCCAAACCAGGACACTCTCAAAACCTGGACATCCCTAAACCAGGACAACCCCAAACCCAAAACACCCCAAATCCAGGACACTCTAAAAACCTGGACATCCTCAAACCCAGGACACCTCAACCCAGGACCCCCCAACCCAGGACATCTCAAACCTGCACATCCCCAAACCCAAGACACCCCAAATCCAGGACACCCCAACCCAGGACACCCCCAAACCCAAGACCTCCTGAACCCTGGACACCCCTAAACCAGGACACTCTCAAAACCTGGACATCCCTAAACCAGACAACCCCAAACCCAAGACACCCCAAATCCAGGTCACTCTCAAAACCTGGACATCCCTAAACCAGGACACCTCAACCCAGGACCCCCCAACCCAGGACATCTCAAACCTGCACATCCCCAAACCCAAGACACCCCAAATCCAGGACACCTCAACCCAGGACACCCCCAAACCCAAGACCTCCTGAACCCTGGACACCCCT
>NW_021938175.1:0-5101 GCF_001715985.3 Manacus vitellinus
AAAAAAGGAAAAATAGATGGAAAAAAGGGAAAAATTGGTGGAAAAAAAGGAAAAATGAAAATTAAGGAAAAATAGATGGAAAAAAGATGGAAAATAAGAAAAAAATAGATGGAAAAAAGATGGGAAAATAAATGGAAAAATGGAAAAAATGGTGGAAAATAAGGAAAAATGAAAATTAAGGAAAAATGGATGGAAAACCAAGGAAAAATAGATGGAAAAAATAGAAAAATAGAGGGAAAAAATGAAAAATGAAAATTAAGGAAAAATGGATGGAAAAGAAGGAAAAATAGATGGAAAAAAGGAAAAATAGGTGGAAAATAGGAAAAATGAAAATTAAGGAAAAATAGATGGAAAACAAGGAAAAATAGAGGAAAAAATGGAAAAATAGATGGAAAACAAGGAAAAATGAAAATTAAGGAAAAATGGATGGAAAAGAAGGAAAAAGAGGGGAAAAAAAGGAAAAATTGGTGAAAAAAAAGGAAAAATAAAGGGGAAAAAAGGAAAAATTGGTGGAAAAAATGGAAAAATAGATGGAAAACAAGGAAAAATGAAAATTAAGGAAAAATGGATGGAAAAAAGGAAAAATTGGTGGAAAAAAGGGAAAATTGGTGGAAAAAAAAAGGGAAAATAAATGGAAAAAAGATGGAAAAATAGGAGGAAAAAAAGATGGAAAACAAGGAAAAATAGATGGGAAAAAATAGATGGAAAATGAGGAAAAATGGATGGAAAACAAGGAAAAAATAGATGGAAAAAACTGGGAAAAAAAGGAAAAATTAATGAGAAAAAGGTGGAAAAAAATGGATGGAAAAAAGGGAAAATTGATGGGAAAAAGGGAAAATTGATGGGAAAAAAGGGAAAAATGAAAATTAAGGAAAAATGGGTGGAAAAAGGGAAAATGGAGGGAAAAAAGATGGAAAATAAATGGGAAAAAAAGGAAAAATTTGTGGAAAAAAGGAAAAATGGAAATTAAGGAAAAATGGATGGAAAATAGGGAAAAATTGGGGAAAAAGGAAAAATTGATGGAAAATAGGAAAAATGAAAATTAAGGAAAAATGGATGGAAAAAAAGGGAAAATAGAGGGAAAAAAATAGAAAAATAGAGGGAAAAAATGAAAAATGAAAATTAAGGAAAAATGGATGGAAAATAGGGAAAAATTGGTGGAAAAATGGAAAAATTGGTGAAAAAAGGAAAATGAAAATTAAGGAAAAATGGATGGAAAACAAGGAAAAATAGAGGAAAAAAAGGAAAAATAAATGGAAAAAAGGGAAAATTGGTGGGAAAAAGGAAAAATTAATGGGAAAAAAAAGGAAAAAATGGTGGAAAAAAGGAAAAATGAAAATTAAGGAAAAATAGATGGAAAATAAGGAAAAATTGGTGGAAAAAAGGAAAAATTAATGGGAAAAAAAGGAAAAATAGAGGGAAAAAAGGAAAAATAGATGGAAAAAAGGGAAAAATTGGTGGAAAAAAAGGAAAAATGAAAATTAAGGAAAAATAGATGGAAAAAAGATGGAAAATAAGAAAAAAATAGATGGAAAAAAGATGGAAAATAAATGGGAAAAAAAGGAAAAATTAATGGGAAAAAAAAGGAAAAAATGGTGGAAAAAAGGAAAAATGAAAATTAAGGAAAAATTGGTGGAAAACAAGGAAAAATTGGGGGAAAAAAGGAAAAATTGGTGGAAAATAAGGAAAAATAGAGGGAAAACAAGGAAAAATGGAAAACAGGGAAAAATAGGTGGAAATTAGGGAAAAATTGAGGGAAAACAAGGAAAAATCAATGGAAAAAAGATGGAAAATGAGAATAAACAGATGGGAAAAAATGGATGGAAAAAAGGGAAAAATCACGGAAAAAAACCCAAAATTGGTCAAAAAAAGCACCAAAATTTGATTTTTTTTGGTTCAATTCTTTTCCTGGTTTTTTGGGTTGATATTCCCGGTTTTTGGGGTTTCCAGGGTTGGAAAAGGGCAGCCAGTACAGCTTCCAGGTGTCGGCCATGACGGTGAACGGGACGGGCCCGGCCTCGGAATGGGTGACGGTGGAGACGCCGGAGAACGACCTGGATGGTAACGGAATTCCCGGGAAAAAAAGGGTGGGAAGAGGGGGAAAAATGGGCTGGGAAAGTGGGAAAAATGGGGGGGAAGTTTGGGGGGAATTGGAGGGAAATATTGGGAATATTGGGGGAAAATAGGGGGGAAAAATTCAAATTATTATTGGGAATATTGGAGGAAAATAGGGGGGAAATATTCAAATAAATAGAGGGAAAATTGGAGGAAAATAGTGGGAAAATATTCAAATAAATAGTGGGAAAATTGGATGAAAATATTGGGAAAATTCTCTGAAAATAGTGGGAAAATTCTGGGAAAATAGTGGGAAAATATTCAAATTATTATTGGGAATACTGGAGGAAAATAGGGGGGAAATATTCAAATAAATATTGGGAAAATTGGGTGAAAATAGTGGGAAAATATTCAAATAAATAGTGGGAAAATATTCAAATAAATATTGGGAAAATTGGAGGAAAATAGGGGGAAAATATTCAAATAAATAGTGGGAAAATTGGATGAAAATAGTGGGAAAATTGGATGAAAATAGTGGGAAAATTCTGGGAAAATAGGGGGGAAAATTCAAATTATTATTGGGAATATTGGAGGAAAATAGGGGGGAAATATTCAAATAAATAGTGGGAATATTGAGGGAAAATAGTGGGAAAATATTCAAATAAATATTGGGAAAATTCTGGGAAAATAGGGGGAAAATATTCAAATAAATAGGGGGAAAATTGGATGAAAATAGTGGGAAAATATTCAAATTATTATTGGGAATATTGGAGGAAAATAGGGGGGAAATATTCAAATAAATAGGGGGAAAATTGGATGGAAAAATATTGGGAAAATTCACTGAAAATATTGGGAAAATCCCTAAAAATTTTGGGAAAATTCTCTGAAAATATTGGGAAAATTCTCTGAAAATTTTGGGAAAATTCTCTAAAAATTTCGGGAAAATTCTCTAAAAATTTCGGGAAAATTCTCTAAAAATTTCGGGAAAATTCTCTAAAAATATTGGGAAAATTCTCTGAAAATTTTGGGAAAATTAACTGAAAATTTTGGGAAAATTCTCTGAAAATATTGGGAAAATTCTCTAAAAATATTGGGAAAATTCTCTAAAAATTTCGGGAAAATTCTCTAAAAATTTTGGGAAAATTCTCTAAAAATATTGGGAAAATTCTCTGAAAATTTTGGGAAAATTCTATAAAAATTTTGGGAAAATTCTCTAAAAATTTCAGGAAAATTCTCTAAAAATATTGGGAAAATTCTCTAAAAATTTTGAAAAAGTCTCTAAAAATTTTGGGAAAATTCTATGAAAATATTGGGAAATTATTCAAATAAAATGTTGGGAAAATCCTTGAAAAATATTGGGAAAATTGGCTGCAAATATTGGAAAAATTGGATGAAAATGTTGGGAAAATTAAATTAAAATATTGGGAAAATTCTCTGAAAATATTGGGAAAATTCTGGGAAAATATTCAAATAAATATTGGGAAAATTCTCTAAAAATATTGGGAAAAATCCCTAAAAAATTCGGGAAAATTCTCTAAAAATATTGGGAAAAATCCCTAAAAATTTCGGGAAAATTCTCTAAAAATTTCAGAAAAATCCTCTAAAAAATCCCGGGAATTCCAGGCCTGCTAAAGCTTAATTCCCACTATTTTTTTTCCCTTGGAATTCCAGAATCCCAAGTGCCCGACCAACCCAGTTCCCTCCACGTCCGGCCCTTGGCCACCGGCATCGTGATGACCTGGACGCCGCCCTTGAACCCCAACGTGGTGGTCCGCGGCTACATCATCGGCTACGGCGTCGGCAGCCCCTACGCCGAGACCGTGCGGGTGGACAGCAAGCAGCGTTATTATTCCATAGAAAACTTGGGTGAGGGAAGTTTTCCCGGGATTCGGGGGTTGGGGGGGAAAGGGATTCGCCTCCGGGATTCCGGTGGGTTAGGAGAAGGGAGGTTGGAGAGGCCTTGTAGGCCTCGAAGGCTTTGTAGGCCTCGCAGGCCTCGTGTGGTCTCACAGGCCTCACAGGCCTTGTAGGCCTCAAAGGCTTTATAGGCCTCAAAGGCTTTGTAGGCCTCGCAGGCCTCGTGTGGTCTCAGAGGCCTCACAGGCCTTGTAGGCCTCACAGGCTTTATAGGCCTTGTAGGCCTCACAGTTCTTGTAGGCCTCATAGGCCTCACAGGCCTTGTAGGCCTCAGAGGCCTCTGTGAGGCCTTGTAGGCCTCAAAGGCTTTATAGGCCTCACAGGCTTTGCAGGCCTCACAGGCCTTGTAGGCCCCATAGGCCTCACATGGTCTCATAGGCCTCGTGTGGTCTCAGAGGCCTCACAGGCCTTTTAGGCCTCAAAGGCTTTATAGGCCTCAAAGGCTTTATAGGCCTCACAGGCCCCATAGGCTTCACAGACCCTACAGGCCTCACAGGTCTTATAGGCCTCACAGGCCCCATATGGACCCATAGGCCTCACAGGCCTCATATGGCCCCATAGGCCTCAAAGGCTTGTTAGGCCTCAAAGGCTTTATAGACCTCACAGGCCTCGTATGGCCTCAAAGGCTTTATAGGCCTCACAAGCCTCGTAGGCCCCATAGGCCTCACAGGTCTTACAGGCCTCACAGGCCCCATAGACTTCACAGGCCCATAGACCTCACAGGCCTTATAGGCCTCACAGGCCTCGTAGACCTCATAGGCCTCACAGGCCTTGTAGGCCCCATAGGCCTCACAGGCCCCATATGGACCCATAGGTCTCACAGGTCTTGTAGGTCTCACAGGCCCCATAGGCTTCACAGACCCTACAGGCCTCACAGGTCTTATAGGCCTCACAGGCCCCATATGGACCCATAGACCTCACAAGCCTTGTAGGCCTCAAAGGCTTTATAGGCCTCACAGGTCCCATAGGCTTCACAGACCCTACAGGCCTCACAGGTCTTATAGGCCTCACAGGCCCCATATGGACCCATAGACCTCACAGGCCTTGTAGGCCTCACAGGCCTCACAGGCCCCATATGGCCCCATAGGCCTCACAGGCTTTATAGGCCTCACAGGCCCCATAGGCCCCA
>NW_021938176.1:0-3407 GCF_001715985.3 Manacus vitellinus
GCGAGCCGGGGATTTGGGAGACCCCGCTGTTGATTTTTTTTTTTCCCCCCTTTTCCCCCAGTGAAGACAAGCTGAGGTTTCGGGGTGGCCCCCCCAGGTTAATTCCTCCCCCTTTTCCCCGGGGAAGCCCAGACAGTGATTTGGGATTACCCCCATTAATTCCCCCTGTTTTTCCCCAGGGAAGCCCAGCCTGTGTTCCAGGACGATCCCCATTAATTCCTTCTCTTTTCCCCAGGGAAAACTAGCCAGTGTTCCAGGATGATCCCCATTAATTCCCCCTGTTTTCCCCCAGGGATGCCCAGCCAGTGTTCCAGGATGATCCCCATTAATTCCCCCTGTTTTTTCCCAGGAAGGCCCAGCCAGTGATTTGGGATTACCCCCATTAATTCCCCCTGTTTTCTCCAGGGATGCCCAGCGGGTGTTCCAGGACGATCCCCATTAATTCCTGCTGTTTTCCCCCAGGGAAGGCCCAGCCAGTGATTTGGGATTACCCCCATTAATTCCCCCTGGTTTTCCCCAGGAAAGCTCAACCAGTGATTTGGGATTACCCCCATTAATTCCCTCTCTTTCCCCCAGGGATGCCCAGCAGGTGTTCCAGGACAGTCCCCAATAATTCCCCCTATTTTTCCCCAGGGAAGCCCAGCCTGTGTTCCAGGACAGTCCCCACTAATTCCCCCTGTTTTCCCCCAGGGATGCCCAGCCGGTTTTCCAGGACGATCCCCATTGATTCCCTGTTTCCCCCAGGGATGCCCAGCTGGTGTTCCAGGACAGTCCCCACTAATTCCCTCTCTTTTCCCCAGGGAAGCCCAGCGGGTATTCCAGGACAGTCCCCACTAATTCCCTCTCTCTCCCCCAGGCAAGGCCAATGGGTTTTCCAGGACGATTCCCATGAATTCCCTCTCTCCCCCAGGAAAGCCCAGCGGGTGTTCCAGGACAATCCCCATTAATTCCCCTGTTTCCCCCAGGGATGCCCAGCCGGTGTTCCAGGACAATCCCCACTAATTCCCTGTCTCCCCCAGGCAAGGCCAGGCAGTGATTTGGGATTACCCCCACTAATCCCTCTCTCTCCCCCAGGCAAGGCCAGCCGCTGTTCGGGTGTCCCAGTCGAAGGCAGCCAAGGCCAGCGTGAACATCCTGCAGCAGGAGGAGCTCATCGCCCAGAAGAAGCGGGAGATCGAGGCCCGGCTGGAGCAGCAGGCGAGGCAGAACTCCCTGAGCATCCCCCAGCTCCCCCTGCTCGGAGAGTACGTGGAGCCCCTGCAATTCCAGGGCAAGGGGGGAGGCAGAGGAGGAGCTCTGCACCTGGAGGGAATTCCTGGGAATGTAGCAAGGGGTGGGATTGGGGTGGTCACGGGGGCACCCGGGTTTTCAGGCCTTAATTTAATTTAATAGAATTAAAATAATTCTAACTCTAAATTAGAATTAGAATTAAATTAATTTAATTTAATATAATTCTAAATTAGAATTAGAATTAAATTAATTTAATTTAATTTAATTAATTTAATTTAATAGAAACGTTCCTCAGAAATTGATTTATATATATAAAAATACATTTATATATAACTTACAACTTTATATGTTGTGATTTACAGTCATCATGTTCTATATATGATTTATTAACACACTGAGATATTTATGATAGAACCTATATGTTGATATATTCATTACAGCAATTATGTGTGATTTATTAATGTATTGATATATTTATGATATATTTAGCTTAGGAATTATACATATGATGTATTAACGTTGATATGTTAGTGATAGAAATTATATATTGACATACTCTAGTATTATATATAGATTTATTAATAGATTGGTATATTATGGTTTATCTATTATAGAAATTATATATGGGAATGTATTTATATATTTATCAGAAATTATGGATATGACATTAATGTATTTATTAATGTATTGATATATTATGATATATAATATGATATATCCATTATGAGAGTTATATATGGATATATTTATCATAGGGATTATGTATATGATTTATCAATATAATGATACATTATATATCTATGGTAGGAATTATATATGGATATATTTATCATCAGGATTATGGATGTGATTTATTAATGCATTGATATAATTATGATGCATTTGTGACAGAAGTTATATATGGATTTAATATCCCCAGGGGCTGGGGAGGCTCCTCAGCTCCATCTCCCCCTTTTATTAATAATTCCCGGGGGTTTTATCCTGTTTTCTGCCCCCAAATCCCGGTGTGTGAGGAACTGGGGAGGCTCCTCAGCTCCATCTCCCCCTTTCATTAATAATTCCTGGGGGTTTTATCCTGTTTTCTGCCCCCAAATCCCGGTGTGTGAGGAACTGGGGAGGCTCCTGAGCTCCATCTCCCCCTTTCATTAATAATTCCTGGGGGTTTTATCCTGTTTTCTGCCCCCAAATCCCGGTGTGTGAGGAACTGGGGAGGCTCCTGAGCTCCATCTCCCCCTTTCATTAATAATTCCTGGGGGTTTTATCCTGTTTTCTGCCCCCAAATCCCGGTGTGTGAGGACCTGGGGAGCCTCCTCAGCTCCATCTCCCCCTTTTTTCCTCTCCCAACCAGCGAGGATGGATCCGAAGGCGACGCCTCCGTGTCCAACAAGTTCGTGAACGACGGGAGTTTCCTGCAGCAGTTCCTCAAGCTCCAGAAGGAAAAGTCAAATGCTGGTAGGTCCATCCCGAGCTCCAGGCTCTGCTCCTGCCTAAACCCCTGCTAGGAAGTTCTGAGGCGATGATTATCCCTGGAAATTGGGGTTAAAATCTGCATTTGGGATGCTCCAGGAAGGTTTTTCCCCTCTTTCTTTTCACCTTCCTTGTGCTGTGAAGTCGAGCAGTTTCTCTCCTGGCTCGAGTCTCACTTTGTGAAAAGTCATCAGCAGGGTTTTTTTTTGGCTTCTGTTTTAAATTAAATGAATAATAACAAATTAAATTGCTTAAATTTCAATGTATTTAATTTAATGATATTTATTTAAAATTTATTAAAGTCCAGTTCCTTGGGGTCCAGTTCCTTGGGGTCCAGTTCCTTGGGGTCCAGTTCCTTGGGGTCCAGTTCCTTGGGGTCCAATTCTTTTCCAGTTTCTTGGAGTCCAGTTCCTTGGGGTCCAATTCCTTTCCAAGAATTTTGACTGGAAGAAATTTTCCCTCAAATTTTCCCTCAAATTTCCCTCAAATTTTCCCTCAAATTTTCCTCAAATTTTCCTCAAATTTTCCTCAAATTTTCCTCAAATTTTCCTCCAAATTTTTCCTCATATTTCCCTCAAATGTCCCTCAAATTTTCCCTCAAATTTTTCTCGTATTTTCCTCCAAATTTTTCCTCCGAATTTTTCCTCCAAATTTTTCCTCCAAATTTTCCCCCCAAATTTTCCCCCCAAATTTTCCCCCCAAATTTTCCC
>NW_021938177.1:0-28027 GCF_001715985.3 Manacus vitellinus
GGGGTCAGGGCATGGGGTAGGGGTCTCACCTGATCCCGGGGCTATCGGGACCATGGCGGGGCCGAACCTGGTGGGGACACCCAAGTTTTTCCCAAATTTCCCCTCATTTTTCCCAATTTTTCATCCATTTCTCCCAAATTTCCCACTCTTTCCCCAATTTTCCCCCCATTTCCCCCATTTTTCCCAAATTTCCCCATTTTTCTCAATTTTTCCCCATTTTTTTCCAAATTCCTTCCATTGTTCCCAAATTTCCCCCATTTTTTCCCATTTTCCCCAAATTTCCTACAATATTAGGGCCTTTCCGGGCTTGCATATAACTTAGAATCTTACGTTCAACTAGGGTAAGAAATGCTACGGCGATGAGGATGGAGAGAGCATAGGATATTGATATAATAAGGTAAGTGAGGGTTAAGTGAATTGTCATGTGATTTGTGTTGGAGCTAGGGAGAGGATTTGAACCTCTGGGTAAAGGGCTTAAGCCTTCTGCATTTGCCAAGCTCTGCCACGCTAGCGGTCCTTTTCTAGGAGGGAGTTGTGGTGAAGCTTTTAGTAATTTAGTTGGGTTCATTACTGGGTGCGAAGACGTGCTTGTGGTATAGGCCTTACTTCTTCGGTCCTTTCGTACTAGAAGGAGTTGTAACATAGATAGAAACCGACCTGGATTACTGCGGTCTGAACTCAGATCACGTAGGACTGTTAAATTTCCCCCCATTTTTCCCAACTTTCCCCAATTTTTCATCCAATTTTACCCAAATTCCCCCATTTTTTCTCAATTCACCCCATTTTTCCCAAATTTCCCCATTTTCCCCAAATTCCGCCATTTTTTCCCAATTTTTTCCTAAATTTCCCCTAATTTTTCCCAATTATCCCCCATTTTTCCTGATTTTTCACCCGTTTTCCCCAAATTTCTTACTTTTTTCCCAGTTTTCCCTCCATTTCCCCTCAAAATCCCCCATTTCCCCAAATTTCTGACTTTTTCCCCAAAATTTCCCCCGTTTTTCCACATTTTCCCGGATTTTCCCCCAGTTTTCCTAAATTTCCCCCCATTTTTCCCCATTTTTATCAACTTTCCCCAAATTTCCCACTTTTTTCTCAAATTTTCCCCCATTTTTCCCTATTTTTCATTCGTGTTCACCAGATTTCCCACTTTTTTCCCCAATTTTTCCCCATTTTCCCCAAAATTCCTGGTTTTTTCCCCCCATTTTTTCCCACTGGGGAAATTTGGGAAATGTGAAAAAATTGGGAAAAACTGTGGGAAAATGGGGGAAACGAGGATAAATCCGTGAAAATGCGGGAAAATGAGGAAAAATGTGTGAAAATGGGAAAAAGTGGGAAAAAAATCCGGAAAAATGGGGAAAATCAGGAAAAAATCAAGAAAAATGGGGGAAAATGTGGGAAAATCTGGAAGAAAATCTGGAGAAAAATCTGAGAAAATGTGGGAAAAATGGGAAAAATGTGGGAAAAATCTGGGCAAATGTGAGAAATTCTGGGAAAAGTGGAGGAAAAATCTGGGAAAAATCCGGGAAAATGGGGAAAAAATAGGGAAAAATGTGGGAAAATCTGGGAGAAATCTGGGAAAATGGGGACAAACTGGGGGGGAAATGCTGGAAATTCTGGGGAAAATGGGGGGAAATGGAGAAAAATGGGAAAAAATCCCAGAAAATGGGGAAAAATGGGGAAAGATTTAAAAAAATGGGAAAAAATCTTGGGAAAATCTGGGAAAAATGGGGAAAAATCTGGGAAAATCTGGGAGAAATGAGGAAAAATGTGGGAAAATGTGGAAAAAATGGGAGAGAATCCAGGAAATGGGGAAAAATGGGGAAAGATAAAAAAAATTTTGGAAAAATGGGGAAAATATGGGAAATTCTGGGAAAAATCCAGGAAAATGGGGGAAAAAATCTGGGCAAATCTGGGAAAAATGTGAGAAAAAATCGGGGAAAATGTGGAAAAAATGGGAAAAAAATCTGGGAAAATCTGGAGAAAAATGTGTGAAAATGTGTGAAAATGTGGGAAAAATGTGGAAAAAATGTGGAAAAATCTGGGAAAATGGGGGGAAAATCTGGGAAAATCTGGAGAAAATGGGGAAAAATCTGGGAAAATGGGGGAAAAATGGGAAAAAAATCTGGGAAAATGTAGGAAAATTGGGAAAAATCTGGAAAATGAGGGGGAAATGGGGAAAAATTCAGGAAAATGTGGAAAAAAGGGGGAAAATCTGGGAAAAATGTGGAAAATGGGGGGAAATGTGGAAAAACTGGGTTAAACTGGGAGGAACTGGGAGAAACTGGGCCAGAGGGAAAGGGATGTTGCCATGGAAATGTGAGCCCGCCCCTCCCCCACCCGGCCCAGGGCCGACGGGGGGGGGAACTGGGTTAAACTGGGACATACTGGGAGGCACTGGGGGGGACACTGGGAGTTACTGGGAGCTACTGGAAGCTACTGCGGAGGTCACTGGGGTTACTGGGATGGACACTGGAGTTACTGGGAGCTACGGGGGGGTCACTGGGGTTACTGGGATAGACACTGGGGTTAACTGGGAGCTACTGGGGGCGGTCACTGGCGGTTACTGGGAGTTACTGGGAGCTACTGGGGCGGGCTTACTGGAGTTACTGGGAGCTACTGGGCGTGGACACTGCGCTTATCTGGAGTTACTGGGATGGACCACTCACGGATTTACTGGAAGCTACTGGGGGGGTCACTGGGGTTACTGGGATGGACACTGGGGTTACTGGGAGCTACTGGGGGGGTCACTGGGGTTACTGGGAGTTACTGGGAGCTACTGGGGGGCTTACTGGGAGTTACTGGGAGCTACTGGGGTGGACACTGGGGTTACTGGGAGTTACTGGGATGGACACTAGGATTCCTGGGAGTTACTGGGAGCTACTGGGATAGACACTGGGGTTACTGGGAGCTACTAGGAGCTACTGGGGGGGCCACTGGAGATACCGGAGGCATTACTGGGGTTGCTGGGAGCTACTGGGGCCACCACTGGGAGCGGCCCATCCCCCTCCCTCCCCAAGGTCACCCCAAGGACACGGAGGGGGGGGAGGGGGGGAAGCCCTGCCCCCTCCCAGTCCCTCCCAGTCCCTCCCAGTTCCCTCCCAGTCCCTCTCAGTAATTGAACTGGTCACACTGGGAGCGGTTCCAGGTCCCCCCTCCAGTTTGGGCCCCCGGGGCTATTTTTGGGACCCGGTGATGTCACTGGGGGGAGGGGCCTCGAGGGGGCAGCCCCTCCCCTCTCCCTTCCCAGTACAGACCAGTAAGGGACCAGTAACGGCCCCAGTGGGGGGGGAGGGGAAGGAGGGAACACTGAGGGTGGGGATGGAGCAGGATGGTCCTTGAGTGTGGGGGAAGGGCAGGAGGTTCCCTGAGGGTGGGGGAAGGGCAGGACCGTCCCTGAGGGTGGGGGAGGGGTAGGCGGGTCCCTGAGGGTGGGGGAGGGGCAGGAGGGACCCCGAGGTGGGGGGAGGGGCAGGAGGGTCCTGAGGGTTGGGGAGGGGCAGGGAGGGACCCCGAAAGTGAAGGAGGGGCCCTGAGGGTCCCTGAGGGTGGGGGAAGGGTAGGAAGTTCCCCGAGGGTGGGGGAGGGGCAGGAGAGTCTCTGAGGTTGGGGGAGGGGTCCTGAGGGCCCCTGAAGGTGGGGGAGGGGCAGGGAGGGCTCCTGAGAGTGGGGGAGGGGTAGCAGGTTCACTGGGGGGAGGGGAAGGAAGGGACCCTGAGGGTGGGGGAGGGACAGGAGGGACCCTGAGGGTTGGGGAGGTGCAGGAAGGCGGGGGAGGGGCTTTGGGGGGACCCTTAAAGGTGGAGGGAGGGCCTGAAAGTGGGTCCATCATTGGGAGGGGACACGCCCACCCAAAACCCAGTAAGTCCCAGTTGAGCTCCCAGTTCAGGGAGGGGGAGAGGATGCAAAAGACACGCCCACTTGCAGAGGCTATGGCCACCTTGGGATGGGACACGCCCACCAGGGAGAGACCACGCCCACCTAAAGAAGGGACACGCCCCCCCCCAAACCACTAAGTCCCAGCTGAGTTCTGCCTTAACTGGTCCTTACTGGTCCCACCACCCCATTCCGCGTTCCAGTGACCCGTACTGGTCCATACTGGTTTATACTGGTCTATCCTGGTTTATACTGGTCTGCCCTGGTCTGACCTTGATGGAGATGCTGAAGTGCTCCCAACCCCCTTAACTGGTCCTTACTGGTCACACCACCCCATTCCGTGTTCCAGTGACCCGTACTGGTTTATGTTGGTCTATACTGGTCCATACTGGTTTATACTAATCTATACTGGTCTATACTGGTCTGTACTAGTCTGACGTTGACGGAGATGCTGAAGTGCCCCCAACCCCCTTAACTGGTCCTTACTGGTCCCACCGCCCCGTTCCCCGTTCCAGTCACCTGTACTGGTCCGTACTGGTTTATACCGGTTTATACTGGCCCATACTGGTCTATACGGGTCTATACGGGTTTATACTGACCTGACCTTGATGGAGATGCTGAAGTGCCCCCAACCCCCTCAACTGGTTCTTACTGGTCCCACCACCCCATTCCCCGTTCCAGGGACCCGTACTGGTTTATACTGGTTTATACTGCTCTACCCTGGTTTATACTGGTCTGTACTGGTCTGACCTTGATGGAGATGCTGAAGTGCCCCCAACCCCCCTAACTGGTCCTTACTAGTCCCACTGGCCCATTCCCCATTCCAATGACCCGTACCGGTCTGTACTGGTTTATACTGGTCTATACCGGTCTATACCAGTCCATACTGGTCTATACTGGTTTATACTGGTCTGTACTGGTCTGACCTTGACGGAGATGGTGAATCGCCCCCAACCCCCTTAACTGGTCCTTACTGATCCCACCACCCCATTCCCTGTTTCAGTGACCCGTACTGGTTTATATCGGTTTATACTGCTCTACCCTGGTTTATACTGGTCTATACTGGTCCATACTGGTTTGTACCGGTCTGTACTGGTCTGACCTTGATGGAGATGCTGAAGCGCCCCCAACCCCCTTAACTGGTCCTTACTTGTCCCACCACCCTGCTCGCTGTTCTAGTGACCTGTACTGGTCCATACTGGTCCATACTGGTCCGTACTGGTTTTTTACTGGTCTATACTGGTCTATACTGGTCTACACTGTTCTATACTGGTCTATAATGGTCTGACGTTGATGGAGATGCTGAAGTGCCCCCAAGCCCCTTAACTGGTCCTTATCGGTCCCACTGCCCCATTCCCCATTCCAGTGACCCATATTGGTCTATACTGGTCCATACTGGTTTATACTGGTCTCTACCGATCTATACTGGTCTATGCTGCTCTGTACTGGTCTGACCTTGATGGAGATGCTGAAGTGCACCCAACCCCCTTAACTGGTCCTTACTGGTCCCACCGCCCTGCTCCCCATTCCATTGACCCATACTGGGTCGTGGTGGCAAGAACCCCAGCAGGAGCCAGGTGGGGTCTTCCTGCCATTGGATGAGTGCTCTGGGAGGTCAGGGCTGCTCACAGATCCAGATCACAGCACATTTCCAAGAGCACTGTCAAATGAGAAGGGCAAAGCACAATTATTAGGAAGGAATGGAGCTTTTCTCAGTCAGTGTTTCCAGTTTCCTACTCCTGAGGAATCTGGGGGTTGAGAAATGGAAAAGAAACTCTCATGTTGGACAAATCACTGAGACTCCTGAGCTGTAACTTGGAATGCACAAGTGCTTCTGTAAGCAACTTCCTAAAGTGCTTTCGGTCTCTGCTCTGCTTTTGACAGAAGCAGCATCACTTCTGCTGGACCCATCTGTTTTTCCTTTATCTGCCCTTTTCCACCTGCCTGAGGTTTCTCTCAGGTCAAAGTGAGAGCACAGACATTTGGATGGAGTGGTGACAGGGAAGTCATGAATGGATTTCTGATGTTGAATCTACTGTTTTGAAATCAGAAAATGTGGTGCTGAAGTCATCGTTAACCTTTGAGAGGGAAACAGGAGAAAAATCGGATAAACTTGTTGCTAAAAATGAGCTGCTTCAAACTGAGGTTGACCACCTTCAAAGTCTTGTTGCGGCAGAGTGCAGAGAGAAAACTGTTGCTAAAAAAACAGGCTCCTGGTTTGGTCAGGCAACTTCATAAACCAGTGTCTTACCCTGGCATTGAGACTTGGGAAACCACAGAGGACCCTGATTCTAAGTCTCAGGAGAGAAAGAAACAAGGAGAATTTGAAGTTCAACTGATGTTTCTAGAGTCTCCCAGCTTTCCTCACATTAATGAAAATAGACTGAGTGATCCCTGGGATAATGAACAAAGGGAAGATTATTCTTTACCTCCCTCAATTTCCTTTGTGCCTGATACTGAATCCACTAAAAAACCTTGGACTCAAAAAGAGAACCCGACCCAGAAAACAACTCAATTCATTCTGATTCACGTGGTTAAAGAGCAGAAGCATTATGGCGATAAACCTGGACAAATTAAAAGCCAACCAGTGAAATCCTATCAATATATCACATACCTTGGGATTCCACTTTGTTCTCATCAACAGTTAATACAATTTCCAATGGATATGGGGACAAAATGTTGGCAGCAAAATGCCAAAGATGGGATTAAAACCCAGACGAAAAAGAATTAAAATTACTGGACAAAAAGAAGAAACCAGTCTTCAACCAAGAGCTTCACCCTGTTACTGTTTTGTTGATATTACCTTTTTGCTTTTTATTCTAATAATCATATTGTATGTTAAAATTTGGATGATTATGAAACAGTCAGCTCACTGATTACCCCCATCAATCCTAGACGATGCCCGCAGTATACACCCGTCCCAGCCCCTCCAGGAGCCCTCAAATCCCATCCTGGTCCCACAGGACACTCCCAACTTCCCCTCAAACACTCCGAGGCCCCCAGATTGACTCCTAGATCCAGAAAACTCTTGCTGCCTGCCCATGGAGTGCCCAGTGTGGCCCACCAACTGCACCACAAAGCCAAAGCTTCCAGGCTTTCTTTCCTGGGAATTAGGGCTGTTGTTTCCTGTTTTCAGCCATGCCTCCCAACTGATAGCCCAACTCCCAAACTGCTAGCATGCCTGTTGATACAGAATTGTTAAAATAAACCTTGCCAGTATATGTTTTCAGACACCGATTATTTAGTGTCGTTTCACTTTAATCCACCCCAAGGGAATTATTAATAAAACCCTGAGTTACCCCCTCTCCCCTTTTCCTGGGGTGGGTTGTAACACCAATCAGCACTGACTCCGCCCAGTAGGCATAGCAAAGGAAGTTTCCTTTTGGTTTAGGGTTTAGTGTTAGGGTTAGTGTTAGGTTTAGGGTTGAGGGTTAGGGTTAGGGTTAGGTTTTGAGTTAGGGTTAGGGTTAGAACGGGTTAGGGTTAGGATTAGGAAATTTAGGGTTAGGGTTAGAGTTAGCAAAACTTAGGGTTAGGGTTAGGGTTAGGTTTAGGGTTAGCAAAAGACAGGGTTACTGTTAGGGTTAGGATTAGGGTTAGGGGTATGGGTAAGGGTTAGGGTTAGGAAGAATTTGTCTCAGTGCGCGATCTAACAATCGCGGTTTTAGCCCATTCTGGACACGCAGCGGTGCCCAATAAGCCCCTCTCAGACTATAAGCCCGATTCATTGCCCACCGCTGCCAGAATCTTTTGCTTTTTCTCTTGGGTCTCTACTTTTACTGTTGCTGTTCTGTTGCCTGTCTGGCAGAATGCCCACCGCCGTCCAGTATGTACTCTGCTTCTATAGAGCACTGTCCCCTAACCCCAACATTAAAAGAGAGACTGGAAGCTATGCGCAAACCCTGTTCCCTAACCCTAAACCTAAACAACAGACTGCAAGCTATGCGCAAACCTTTTTCCCTAACCCTAACCTGAAAAGTGAGGATGCAAGCCATGCGCAAACCCTTTTCCCTAACCCTAACCCTAAAAACGAGACTGCAAGTTATGCGCAAACCCTCTTCCCTAACCCTAACCTTAAAAAAGAGACTGCAAACTATGCGCAAACCCTGTTACCTAACCCTAACCTTAAAAACGAGACTGCAAGCTATACGCAAACACTTTTCTCTGAATCCTAAAAAAGTGAATGCAAGCTATGTGCAAACCCTGTTCCCTAAACTTAACCTTAAAAAAGAGACTGCAAGCTATGCACAAAACCAGTTCCCTAACCCTAACTTTAAAAAAGAGACTGCAAGCTACTAGGGTTAGGGTTAGGGTTAGGGTTAGGGTTTGGGTTAGGTTTTAGGGTTAGGGTTAGGGTTAGGGTTAGGGATAGGGTTAGGGTTAGGGTTCGGTTTAGGGTAAAGGTTAGGGTTAGGGTAAGGGTTAGGGGTTAGGGTTGGGTTAGGGTTAGGGTTAGTCAGAATCTGTCTCAATGCGCGATCTAACTATCGCGGGTTTACCCCATTCCAGGAACGCAGTGGTGCCCAGTAAACCCCTCTCGGGCTATAAGCCCGATTCAGTGCCCACCGCTGTCAGAATCTTTTGCTTTTTCTCTTGGGTCTCTGCTTTTGCTGTTGCTGTTCTGTTGCGTGTCTGGCAGAATACCCACCGCCGTCCGGTATGTACTCTGCTTCTATAGAGCACTGGCCCCGCCCACTGGGTGGAGTCAAGAGGTGGAGTCCGTGTTGATTGTTCTGCGTCACTGGCTCCGCCTACTGGGCGGAGTCAGTGCTGATTGGTGTTACAACCCGCCCCAGGAAAAGGGGAGAGGGGGTAACTCAGGTTTTTATTAATAATTCCCTTTGGGGTGGATTAAAGTGAAACGACACTAAATAATCGGTGTCTGAAAACATATACTGGCAAGGTTTATTTTAACAATTCTGTATCAACAGGCATGCTAGCAGTTTGGGTGCTGTCATACCACAATGTGACACAGAGATAACCTTTGGGGGGGGGAAAGAAAATGCATAGGGGAGAGAAAGGCAGGATAAGAGCAAGGGAGAGTAAGAGAAAGAAAAGCTGAGAGTGGACAGATGTATATAGTCACCGCCCACGGGGTCCAGCGATGCTTCCATGTCTGTCAGTTGAAGTGGTGGCCTTGATCTGCCGGGGGTGAAGGAGGGAAGTCCCCATACTCCAAGAAGTTATGAGTTATAGCCATGATTAGTGTCACGGACCATGCCTCGAGCCTCCAACATCTTGAGGGTTGCAGTCTCTCTTCTAAGGTTAGGGAACAGGCTTTGGGCATAGCTTGCAGTTACTGTGTGGACCAATTGTCAGAGACTGAAATGGTTAATGATTTATGCATTCTAGGAGACTTTTCAGGCTTTTGACTTGCATGATACCTCTGATGAGCAGTTGGGCCCCTCCCTCCCTCCAGTGCTGACGGTGTGAAGCCCTGAAAAGGCAAGAGCTGAGCTTACAGGTTTTTTAGGGTTTACGGTTTGCGTTCCTGGAATGGGGTAAACCCACGATAGTTAGATCGCGCATTGAGACAGATTCTGACTAACCCTAACCCTAACCCCAACCCTAACCCCTAACCCTTACCCTAACCCTAACCCTTAACCCTAACCCTAACCCTAACCCTAACCCTAACCCTAACCCTAACCCTAACCCTAACCCTAACCCTAACCCTAACCCTAACCCTAAACCCTAACCCCAACCCTAACCCTTACCCTAACCCTAACCCTAACCCTAGTAGCTTGCAGTCTCTTTTTTAAAGTTAGGGTTAGGGAACTGGTTTTGTGCATAGCTTGCAGTCTCTTTTTTAAGGTTAAGGTTAGGGAACAGGGTTTGCACATAGCTTGCATTCACTTTTTTAGGATTAGGGTCAGGGAATCGGGTTTGCGCATAGCAACACTAACCCTAAAAAAGAGACTGCAAGCTATGCGCAAACCCAGTTCCCTAACCCTAAAAAAAAACCCTAACCCTAACCCTAACCCTAACCCTAACCCTAAACCCTAACCCCAACCCTAACCCTAACCCTAACCCTAACCCTAACCCTGATTCTAAGTCTGAGGAGAGACAGAAACCAGGAGACTTTGAAGTTCAACTGATGTTTCTACAGTCTCTCAGCTTTCCTCACATTAATGAAAATTGGCTCATTGAGGATAATGAGGATGCAGCTTCTGCTATGGGGAATTCTAAGCATTCTGGGGTCGGTAAGACAACCTGGTAAGTAACACTTGAGTGAATGGGGGGGTTGTCTTGGGGACTTGTTTCCCTTCTCTTTTCTGTCTCTCGGTTTCTCATTTTGTTTGCTACTTTCTTTGGAATAAATGTTGTTTTGTTCAGCTTTCAACTGTGTACTGGTTTCAGTTTTGGCAATCTCCCTGCTGCCACGGTCCAGGGGGATGGGAAATAGGACTGAGCACTGCAATAACGGTTCTTGGCACAGTTGAGGGTTCGTGCAGCAATGCCACTTTATTCAGGGACAACAGGGGTTTAAATAAGGGGTTTAAAGTCTGAGGGGAGGATTCTGAACTGGGGAGGAGCATGGGACTGACAACTCAGGGAAAAGTGTGATAGGGAGACAGGGAAAAGGTGGGTGGAACTTCGGAGTTCCTCTTTACCTCTTTACTCCTGACGGGGTACTGCGATCCCCCTACACCGCTGACTCTGATGTTAGTGGTCTGGGCTGGCCAGCCGTACGGCCAGTCCTTGGAGGCAATTATGGTGACATCCGCCCCCATGTCGAGTAACCCTTCCACCTTGACTTTCTGAGGGTGCCTAGGTTGAGAAAAGTAGATGAGACATGTTAGAAGAGGGCGAGAGGTCTTCACCGAGGTTGTCCAGTGGACTTCCCTCAGTGATCCCTCCCTCCGCTCCTCATCTGGGGACACCACGCAGAGCAGCTCGTCGGTGGAGACCATCTTCGCCACGGGGAAGCGGTCCTCCAACTGCACGGGAGGGAGATGCACAGTTAGGCATATAGCTATATTTGTGTTCGTCAGTCCCGTCAGGAGAGTAGGCACTACAATTATTCCCTTAGCCACTGCTGAAAAGTGCGATATCATCAGGTAAGTCTTATCTGGATCGACCGGGGCAGATGGTCTAACCCTGGCCTGCTCATAGGAGCTTAGGTGAGTAGACGGGTGAGTAACGGAAAGGATTATCCAATTTAGGGGAACACACTGGTTTTTAACTGAGATAGGGTCTGCTGAATTTAAAGGATCACACTGAACGGGAATGAGGTCTGTCGGAGGCTCTTGGGTAATGGGGTAGCTGGGCGCGGTGTTGGGCGCAGGATGGAGCGGAGAGCAGGGGTTATTTGTGTCGTCGCGCCCCCCTGGGCGCTCTGCTCCCCGTTTCCCTGATGTTCACAGGAGCAAGGGCGAAGATCGGGCAAAGATTGGAAGGTTACCCTTTTCCTCAGCTCTGGGGACCTCCTGGGGGGAAGGGGCTCACCATTGATATTGGTCATTGACCTACAACTAGAAGACCAATGGCGGCCCTTCCCACACCTCCGACATAGGGTCTTAGGCAAATTTGGTTCGGGGACTAACTTAGGACAATGTTTTTTGAAGTGTCCCTTTTCACCACAATTGAAACATGATTGGGGACCCATGAAAGTGGCAGCCAATAGACGCGCTTTATGGGAATTGGAACCTATATTTTTACAAGCGTCTATCATTTCGAGTAGGGAGGGATCCTTTAACATCTTCAAAGCTTTCTGACAGTCCTCATTCGCCTTTTTGATAACCAATTTATTGAATAAAATTTCCTGGCTCTCTTTTTGGTGGACCTGCCTGCTGATTGCCTCTTTTAGCCTGGTTATGAATTCTACAAAAGGTTCTTTTGGGCCTTGGTTAATAAGTGTGAAAGAAGGCGTCTGCACATAGGCATCTGTCACCCTTTTCACGACCTCTAATGCCAATTCTTTAGTCGCTTCTAAAAATTTGGGGTCAATTCGAGCTTGATCCCCCCTACTCGAATAGTTCCCCTCCCCATAGAGCATGTCTATTGCCTGCTGAATTGGGATTCCCCTTCTTTCCATTTTGTCATTGACATATGCAGTGATTAATTTTTTCCATTCTACCTCAAATACTGAGGACTGTACTGTTGTAAAGAGTCCTCCTATCACTGCTCTTATGTTGTAACGTATCAGCTTATAGGCCAGGAAGAAGGATTCTAGCAACTCGATGGTGAAGGGTGCCCCCAACCCATACTCGACGATGGCCTTTTTCATATCTTTTAGCATGGGGTACAATATTGGTCGCCACTTGTCGTGACGAGGGAAGAATGAGACGCTCAATATGAGAATCAGCAAGCTTCGTTTATTGATCATTGCTAACAGCTTAATATATGCTTTATAATTAGTTCATACATATTGCAAAAGCTAAGCTCATTATTGGTTCTGCTTAAATGTTGATCTGATCTCACCTCTTACTCATTTCTTTGTTGACACAGGTGGTACTCAGTTGCTTTTTGTTTTGCTAATCACAATGTCCTGTTTACCAGCCAGCTAACAGGGTACAAGGGCACTGTAACCTCGCTATCTAAGATGTTCCCACGGCCTAGGCAAGCCGTGTTCTATAGCCAATTCCCTACAAATACCCCCGTTTTTTTATTCTGGGCTAATAATGTTTTCTCTGTTATAGCACTTACACATTTAACAATACAAGAAAAAGCAATATGAACTATTACTAAAATTACAACAATTGTCAACAACCATCGTAGGTTTTTCTTTAACAAAACTTAAAACCCATTCAGACATAGAACCAAAAATAGATTGAAGCCACAAGTCTATAGGACTAGTTGTTACTGTTACTTTCTTTGTGTGTTCTACTGTTTCACTCAGGCTCTACAGTTCTTTTGTGTACAGGCTAGGCAGTTTGTGCCAGCTGGACAAGTCGTGGTTTTGATAAACACTTAATCTAGATTGAAATAATCTCAACATAAAACAGGTTTGAGTCCCATTACCACTTGTGTTATGTATATACAGTGATCCCATTAAATCTAACTCTTGGGGATCTTTTGCCAGAGTAAGACCTCGAGGGTTAGTACTAAAATAGACAGTACAAGCACGACGACAATCCGGACAAGAGACAACAACTGAGCGAGCAATAGAATGAATTAAGCTAAATCGACATCTGAAGGCTTCTGTATGCTGTGCTCTCAGTTTCTCACCAGTGCCCTCCTCCTTGCTCTCAGCCCTGTCACGAAGCTCAGGCAACATGGCCGAGGTGGGTGCTGAGGCCAGGCTGAAGGACGAACTGACATGCCCCGTCTGCCTGGACATTTACAGGAACCCTATGTCTCTGGGGTGCGGTCACAGCTTCTGCAAGGAGTGCATGCATACAGAAGGAACAGAAATATGCCAGCAGGGCCCTTCCCAGTGCCCACTCTGCCTTTACCCCACAGGCCCCCGTTCAGCCATGAAGACTTGCCTGACCCGCAAGGTCTCCCTGTGCCAAGCCCACCTGAGTAAGCATAGCACAAAGAACACTCAGAAAAAACTACGTCCTGGTGGGGCTCTGTGGTGCCCAGGTTTTGGCTGAGAGAAAATCCCCCAGTACAGTAAACTGCTGGAATGCTACTGTGAGAAGGACAAGGTCCACACCTGCACGCTGCGCTCCGCCCCCAGCTCCCACAGGGACCACAAGACCATCAGCTTAAAGGAGGCTTTTGGCCAAGCACAGCGTGTTTTTCTCAAAACTGTAAAAGAGGTAAAAAACTATGAAACTGCACTGGATCGAAGCATAGGAAACTTGCTGGAACAATCCTCTGCAAAGGAGTTCTTTAGAGTACAAACAACGCTTGAAAATTAAGACTTGGCATAACTGGTTGAGAAATGACTGCTTTTTGTGTACATGAACCCTAAATATTTCCAGGGTACTTTTCACTGCACCGTGTCAGGAGCAACTACTAGGCCAAAGAATTGTAGACTCTTTCTGGTTTCAGCGTCCAACACACCCAGCTAATCCTCAGTGGTTACAGCTAGCAGAAATATCATCTATATAATGACAACAAAGACAGTCAGAAAATTGCATTGGAAACATAAACCACTGACAAATTATAGAAAAGCCTTTCATTCTATGGGAGAGGGTTTTCTATGGATAACACTCATAAGGTTCTGCACGAATAATAGATGGAACTAAAAATGCACATTTTTTCTCTATCACTGGGATCTAACTGGATTGTGAGAAGATAACCTGTCAAATCAATAATAACAATGGGTTATTCAGCAGAAAGCACAGAAGGGGTCAGTAAGCCAATGCTTACTAACCATGATTGCACCAACCTGTCTGAGATCATGCAAAGGTTTTCATTTCATAGATTTTTTCTTTATCACAAACACAGGGGTAATTAAAGGATTCTGAGATGGTTCAATGTAATCAGAATCAAGCTGCCTTCTGACAAGCTGTTGCAGGGCCAACAGCTGTTCTGTAGGTAGGAGCCATTGTTTAAGTCACACAGGATCTGTATGTTCTAACCAAGCAGTACCTCCTAATATCACAACCTTAACTCTTGGAATGACTATAGAAGTTTGTTTGTTTGTTTGGACAATTAACAGCAAGCTTTGAGCATCACAAAGAATACACGTTGCCTTCGTACAACCCTAAACATTCACTAGTCAAATTATGCAAGCAATACATCTGGTATAAAACAAGGATTAATCACAATTAGTGAGGCTATTTTGCTGAGAACACAGCTACAATGGGTAGGGCATGTTTTAAGGAGGAGAGACTAGCCGTTTTACAATTAATATTGCTACCAGCTGTTGCACGGGAGGGGTTTTGAAGACAATATATAAGGATTCTTTAAAACAACACTTCAGCTCTGGTCACACTGATCAACATAATTGGTCTGCTCTGGCCTCCAGCCAGGAGGCCTGAAGACACACTATCCACAACACTACAGATGTTTTTGAGAAGGCACGCAGGATGGCCTTGACAGTCTGCCCCTGCAACGAGCTGAGCAAACAAGGCAGCAACATCGACAACTCCTGATTTAAATCCTGGAAAACACAGAAAAGCTCAAAACGACTCTCACTACTGCCATAGCAGATGCAAATGCAATTATTTGATGGTCTAAGGACCTCACCCTGGCACAAGCCTGCATTATCTCTAGCTAGTTATGTAACTAGCAACTTCTGTATCTGTCACAAAACTTGTTTCTCTACAGCATCTTGCAGCTTTTCCACGAATTGTAAGAATGGTTCCCGGGCACCTGGATGCATAGTGGTGTATTTTGTTTCGGGCTCTGCCAACCTTGCAGTCTGCACTAATGTTTGCTGGCTTATGATTTTTACTTGCTCTAAAACTAGTGGTCTCCTGCGCAGCTTACACAGCTAAGGAACAACAGCAGTGGAAAAACTCCACCTGAGACTTAACTTGCATAAATTTCATACAAGGCTGTAATAGAATATTAAATTTTTGTAAGAACTTCTTATTTAACTTCAGTTCAGATCATACAGCTAGCCGGACAGGGCTAGTCTAGAAATAACTAAAACCTCATCACTCACGGTGGGAATTTGAAGAATTCATATACCATTCAGAATAAGGATTCACTATGGTTCAACAGAATCATGTTACACATCTCTAAAATCTTAACACCGGCAGAAGGTATTTTTAAGTTTACACAGTCACACATTCATGTAGCTTTTCTCTTTCACACCACATTCAGGTGGCCACCTCAAACATGCTCCTCAATCACACACATTTTCAAGTAGTCATTGGCTGTGCACTTCTTATCAGTTTCATAATTCAAAGGAAATTTATGGCATAGCCGTCATCAGCAATCTGCAAATCCTGCATAACTCTCTATGTAAAAGACAGATACAGCAAGAAAGAACAGAATATTATCTTGGAAATCTTCAACCCTTCTCATAGAGCAATGATATTCTGTCATAAAGGCAATAAAACTACTTTTGCAGGGGGCAAGACTATGTCCCCTTCTGTCTCATCGTTCCGTCTCCAAATCTTCTACCTGCACCCTGCCCCTGGGGGAAACAGCCAAATTTCATGTAAGAGATGCGAAATAGCAAGCTATAGGAAATTCTTAATAACCTTCTGTAATATGCAAAAGGCTAAGCACGGATGTTGCATTATTTCTAATCTTGCTTCAAAGGATTTTTCGTCAGTCTCCCTTTCTGTTTTTGAAGAAAACATTTGAGAATGCCATGAGCACGCTGCATGCGTAACACCTATTGCTGTAAAAACAATGCAATCTTATCTGATTTATAAGTTGGGATATTGTTAATTTTAAGTTGTTTTTTCTCTTTTCCCTTTTTTCTGTGTTTTACCGTCTTTGCCTCCCCCACGCCCCTCATTGCCGAAGGACGAAGGAGGGGGAGGAGGGACCGGGCTCACCCAAAGAAAATCAGCAGAAGGAACTTAACTTAATCACAGAGTCTGCTTAAGAAAAGACAAAAACATAGGAGAGGGAGAGAACAGCTGCAAACAGTTTCAGAGAGGGGGTGATTGGTCTAACGGGGAAAAGGAGAAACAGCTTTCCCCCTCCTCCAGCTGCACCCCTCAAGGCTTTTGCTACCATCATTAACTCGCCGCTCTAGGAAGAGGAGCGGCACCAGGGAAAAAGCACTCGCTGCAAAGAAGGGAAGGGGAACGCACACCCCCCAGGACCATGGCTGTCAGCAGTGCGGGGGACACAGAGCCCCCCCGTTGCTCGCCGCACCTGGAGCCGCCGGTGTGCACGCACGGGGGCGCACCGCTCCGCACAGGCGCCGCGACCACCACCACTGCTCCGCTGCCCGGCGCCGCCCCGTAGACACCCGCCACAGGCGGACAGACCCGGCGCCAGCACGGGTTCACTCGGCACGGCGGCATAAGCACACAGCGCCGTGAACACAGCCACAAACGCGCAGCGCAGTCCCGCAGTACAGTTCAGATGAAAAGCTGGAAATGTCTTAAGGTGGAACTCAGTCATAGTGCTCGTAAAGTTCATCTCTGGTCCATCAGCAGTACTTTCACACTGCAGCCGTCATCTCCGATCGTCCTGGATATGCACTGCCGAGATGCTAGCACCGCGTTCATGTTGGCGGGGCCGCTCGGTTGTCCCCGGCTCCGATCCGTGATTTCTTGTCCCACTCCGTCTCCCTTCAACTCCGCTCGACTCCCTTTTTACACGATTTCTCTGTATGATGGTATCTAGTAGCATTCTAATGTCCTCATACTGTGCTCTAATGCCTTTTACTATTCCAGATAACAATCACCAAGTTGTAAGGAGGGAAGCAGCAACTTTTTCTCCCTTAGAGGCAGCAGTAAAGAGCTTATCACTAAGTTCTTTCCAAGTAGAGATAGTAAAGGCAGTTACAGTGTTCGCTTCATATCCCTGGCCCTTACATGAAAGCAGCATCTGCCGCAAAGCCAGTTCGTCTAATTTTTCTTCCTTTTTTAAGCAGGATAGACTTCCATATAGATGCAACATTAGATCCCTTTTGTTCTCGGTGGCTCACCTGTCCAGGCGTCTTGTCTGGTTGGCCTGGCAGTTTCTCCACTTCTGTCATGTTACATTGAGCTCCGTCTCCGCGTCAACCTCCCACAACTTAACCTCATAACGTCTCCATTCTCTTTCATCAAAAACTGTATTAGGGTCCACAAAACAACTTTTAGCAACCCTCGTCGTAAGCAATCTTGGTAATTCTTTTTTCAAAGCTATACCCTTAAGTCCCCGCTTTTCTAAAAAGCACTGGAGTAATAAAAGCACCGCTTGTCTTTCCATACCTATAAATCTTCAGCGCGCTGTTGCAGCCTTTTACAAGACGTCGGCGGTGTTGTCGGCCAGGACCCTTCTGTAAGGTCGCCTGGGGCGCGGAGTCCAGCTCTTTCGCCTCTTGTGCTGCTTCAGGACCGACCGGCTACTGCGTCAGACCGTGGCTTCGGGGGATGCAGATTTAACTTACCCCCTGTTCAGGTTTCGGGGACCGCAGATTCAACTTAGTCCCTTGGGGCATACTGATTTAACTTAGCCCCTGGGGGATGCAGATTTAACTTACCCCCTGTTCAGGTTTCGGGGACCGCAGATTCAACTTAATCCCTTGGGGCATACAGATTTAACTTAGCCCCTGGGGGATGCAGATTTAACTTACCCCCTGTTCAAGCGTCGGGGACCGCAGATTCAACTTAGTCCCTGTTCGGGCGCCATTTGTCGTGACGAGGGAAGAATGAGACGCTCAATATGAGAATCAGCAAGCTTCGTTTATTGATCATTGCTAACAGCTTAATATATGCTTTATAATTAGTTCATACATATTGCAAAAGCTAAGCTCATTATTGGTTCTGCTTAAGTGTTGATCTCACCTCTTACTCATTTCTTTGTTGACACAGGTGGTACTCAGTTGCTTTTTGTTTTGCTAATCACAATGTCCTGTTTACCAGCCAGCTAACAGGGTACAAGGGCACTGTAACCTCGCTATCTAAGATGTTCCCACGGCCTAGGCAAGCCGTGTTCTATAGCCAATTCCCTACAGCCACTCTGGGGCCCTTCCTTCCTCTACATAGATGGGAAATGCTTTTAGGAATTCAGTGTCTTTAGCGCTAGCAGCCTCCTCCCTGAAGGCTCTCCAGATATCTGGTAGCTTAAGCTGCCATTCAGGGGAGTGCTGCATTAAGTCTATGTCCGGTTCAGGGTGGCGGCAGGCGGGGTAGGCCTCGGTGGTGTGAGGCCTATGGGCGCAGCCATCTTGCCGGAAGGAGGCCCTGACCTTCGCCTTGACCCTGTCCTTTGCCACCCTTCCGCCCCTTGAAGGTGATGTATCCGGGGAAGAGGCGGGGCTGGAGGAAGTGGGTGTGCTCGTGGGCATGCCGGGGGAGGGATCTCTGATGCAATCAGGTGGAGGCGGAGGCGGCCTGGAGGGTGGTGCTAAGGGAGCCCGCCTCCTCCTTTCCTGCGCTGATTTTTCCCGTGGTGTCCCTTCCCGCCTTTTCTCCGCGTGGTCCCTGGGTCCCTCCTCCTCGACGCCATTTTGAATTCGGCGCGATGGTTTCTTCCCCCTCCCGCCATCTTGTGTGTCTGTCTGCTCAGTGTCCGTCTCTGTCTGCTCAGTGTCCCTCTCTGTCCGCTCAGTGTCTGTCTTGGGGAGGCTGATATTCTTGTTCATCATCTGGTGCTGTAGCACCATCAGAACTAACCTCCATGCGATGAGCGCCTCTTTAGCTATACGGTCCCCCTTATCGCTGTCCCGCCAGAGGCTGTAGCCTATGGCTTGCCACTGCTCTACGCTGGTGTCCTCGGCAAGCTGGTGACCCTTGTGGTCGAGCCATCTGGCGAGTGATTTTGCCAATTTTTTATCTAAGGGGTGACCGTGTTCTATTACAAAGTCTTTTAGGCGCCTGTATACAAATTTTTGGGAGGTTGAGAGTGTGAGTCCCATGTTGATGTTAGTCGGGTCTCAACAACAGTCTCTTGATGGAAAGTCCTCCCTTTGGTGTTCTGCCGGGCTGTGGGTGTTAGGGTAGGGTGAGGAATGTCCTCAGCAGTTCACCTGTCTGGTGCGTCGACCCGTGCAGCTACCGCTGAGCCCACAGCCGTCCGTTCTGCTGAGGAGGACCGGCGGGGACGATCGCCTCTCCTGGCGTCGCCTGAACCCAGGTGAGGACACAGGAGTTCTCTCAATATGAGAGTCCTCAACTGTGCCCCACGTTGGGCGCCACTTGCCATGGTCCGGGGGGATGGGAAATGGGACCGAGCACTGCAATAACGGTTCTTGGCACAGTCGAGGGTTCGTGCAGCAATGCCACTTTATTCAGGGACAACAGGGTTTTAAATAAGGTAAGTCTGAGGGGAGGATTCTGAACTGGGGAGGAGCATGGAACTGACAACTCAGGGAAAAGTGTGATAGGGAGACAGGGAAAAGGCGGGTGGAACTTCGGAGTCTCCAGGAGAAAGGGCCAATGGGAGCTCTCTTTGCACTGCAGCAAACTGTAGCCAATCAGTGGCAGAGGAGCGGGAAAGCAGGGGAGGACAGGGTGACAAACAACTTTGGGCGGGAAAATCTGAGGGAGAAAGGGGAACAATATGGAGGTATAACAAACTTCATAAAAATTCAACAGTAAACTGGGGTACATAAAACTCCATGACAATACAGCAATAAACTGGGGTAAAACTGGGGAACAACTGTCAGTCCGGTGGATGAATTGTCCAGTGTATAAAAGTCCATCTAGTTCCCATAGATGCTTCTCCATGCCACATATCTTTCCCAATTGGTTTTTTCTTCCACCACACCCTGCTACATGCAAACATAACAAACGACAGCATCAGCAGATGTCTTTCCATTCCTCTTTCCCTTCCCATTCTCCGTTCCTCTTCCCTTCCCATTCCCACAGCCAACACACTATTTCACTTCTCACTTTAACAAAGCTCTTTTCTCCTTCAAGCCCCTCAAAGGCGCCAAGGCCACATAGGAGGCCACACACAAACAGTACTCCTCTTCCCACTTGACTACACCTTCTCCCTCACTGTTCTACAGGGAACACCAGGAATCTGCTCGCAGAGGCCTCTCGTTTCCCATCAGTAGCTCAGCACAAGGAGTTAAAGGAGCTCAAGCCTTAGGCCACAAGAGCTGACAGCGAGGAAACTTTGGGAGCAAACTAATGCTGCTAACACGGACCCAGCTGAATCCAGCACACAATCACAGAATCCAAGAGTCCTTCAGCTTGGAAAAGACCTCCAAGCTCACTGAGTCTTGTGCAGCCCCTCCCCGACCGCCTGCAGGGACTGGATGATGCTTTGCACAAGCACCAAAAGGAATGTTGTGAAAGCCATGGCCTGCAGGAGGACACAGAGAAGGGCTTGGTTGGGGCTGGGAAGGAGGGAGCTGGCGCTGGGGGAGCGGGGATGGAGCCTCGGGGATGTGGCGCAGCAAGGACAGGGGCCCAGGCAGCTGGCAGGCGGCAAGGCCTCACCCCCTGCCCCAGCAGCAGCACCGGGCCCTGCCCAAGGCACTCCTGCCAGGGGCTGGGCCCTGCAGGCAGGGGCAGAACCCACTCCCTGGGGCGGCCTTGCTGCCCTGGCCCTCGTCCGGCCCAGCCTCTCCCTGTGTGCGTGCTCCCCACAGCACAGGCTGCACTGGGCAGCATCCCCTGATGGGCCCTGCAGAGCTGCCCCATGCGGACACTTCCATTTTATGTCACAGGTGCCACAGCCTGTCCCAGCCAGCCCTGCCCATTGTCCCCACCCCGGCTCAGTGACTCACAGTGGCCCCTGGCAACCAAAGAACCAAAGCCCCACACCCCCAGAGTGCAGCCCTACCCATGTGCAAGGGGCCCCCAAAGGGTTCCCTGCACAAAGCAGCCCCTCCAAACCCTTGTCAGATAGAAAACTGGGGGACGTGACCCTTGGATGCTTTTAGGACAGAGATACAAGCTTTTCTTGAATAATGGAGGGGCTCACTTTTTAATTATTAATATTTACAGTTATCCATTTGGGGACAGGATGTCCTACAGGCTAATGTGGTGTCACATTTGGAGTGAAAAGTACTTTTCAAAGAAACCCAGGGTGCATGGGTGATGCAGAGGAAGCTGCCAAGTCACCCAATGTGAAGCTCAACACTGCTTTGCAACAGCACTGCCCTTTCACACACATCTTTGGCAAAGACAAAGATGTCAGGCTTTAGTTTCTAAATCAGTAACACTTGACAAGACCTCTTTATGAACTGACAGCAAGAGAACTTAGGAGCAGCTTAGGGTTGGCAAGTGTAGGAGCCAAGAAGAGAAGGGCTGATGGGTATGTCATGAACACTGACAGCTGGATGGTCGTGGAGCTGACCAAGGACTGCCAGATACAAAAGACATCACCTGCTGGACTTGGCCCAAACCCCAGCCCCCTCCTCTCCCTTCTCAACCACTCAACCACAGCCTGCACACACCCACACCTGCCAGGGCCAACTGGCTGTTTCTCTTCTCTTTTCTGCCTGGGGGCGAAGGAAGAAGGACAGGAAGGGCATTTGCCTTCGGGCCAGAGGGAAGGGGAAGGAGATCCCCCCAAATCCATCCCTGGCAGGATGGGGGCTGGAGGAGACATTGGGGGACCCCCAAGAATATTTTCGAGGGGAAGAAAGGATGGGGGCACCCACAGGGGGTTGGGGGGGAGGGACCCAGGAATCTCGTGGTGGGACACTGGGGAGTTCCCAGTAGTTTCTTGGGGGGGTGGACCCCCAGCAGTCCGGGGTGGAAAAATGGACGGAGGAATCCGCCGTAAAGGGTGGGTGACACCCAAAAGACTCTAGGAGGGGGTCGGGAAGGACCCCGGAGTCCTGAAGAGTGTTTGGGGGTCCCCAGGAGGGAGTCTGGGGGTCTGAGGTGGTCCCAGGAGATTTTCAAGGGTTAAGGGGATGCACAGGAGATTTGGGGGACGAGGGGGAAAGGCGGAGGGTCCCCAGCATTCTTGGGGGGATCTGGGCAGTTCCCGAGAGTCTTGGGGGAGATTCGGAGGGGTCACCAGGAGCCCCCGGACCCCCTGAACTCACCCCACACCACCATGGCCTCGTTGGGGCCGCACGTGAAAAACAGCGCGGCGGGGGGAGACCCTGGGGCCGGGATCGATCAGGACCAATCGGGTTCAATCCCGATCCTCCCCTCCCCCGCCCCGCTCCTGGCAGCCCCCGCGGAAGTTCCGACGTTCTATTGGGTGACTCACCGGCACAAGGACAGGGGCCCAGCAGAATTTGGCAATGACGTCATTCCAGCAGAGCCGTTCTATTGGCCGCTCATCAGAGGTATCATGCAAGTCAAAAGCCTGAAAAGTCTCCTAGAATGCATAAATCATTAACCATTTCAGTCTCTGACAATTGGTCCACACAGTAACTGCAAACTATGCCCAAAGCCTGTTCCCTAACCTTAGAAGAGAGACTGCAACCCTCGAGATGTTGGAGGCTCGTGGCATGGTCCATGACACTAATCATGGCTATAACTCATAACTTCTTGGAGTATGTGGACTTCCCTCCTTCACCCCCGGCAGATCAAGGCCACCACTTCAACTGACAGACATGGAAGCATCACTGGACTCCGTGGGCGGTGACTATATACATCTGTCCACTCTCAGCTTTTCTTTCTCTTACTCTCCCTTGCTCTTATCCTGCCTTTCTCTCCCCTATGCATTTCCTTTCCCCCCCCCAAAGGTTATCTCTGTGTCACATTGTGGTATGACAGTACCCAAACTGCTAGCATGCCTGTTGATACAGAATTGTTAAAATAAACCTTGCCAGTATATGTTTTCAGACACCGATTACTTAGTGTCGTTTTACTTTAATCCACCCCAAGGGAATTATTAATAAAAACCTGAGTTACCCCCTCTCCCCTTTTCCTGGGGCGGGTTGTAACACCAATCAGCACTGACTCTGCCCAGTAGGCGGAGCCAGTGACGCAGAACAATCAACATGGACTCCACCTCTTGACTCCACCCAGTGGGCGGGGCCAGTGCTCTATAGAAGCAGAGTACATACCGGACCGTGGTGGGTATTCTGCCAGACACGCAACAGAACAGCAACAGCAAAAGCAGAGACCCAAGAGAAAAAGCAAAAGATTCTGACAGCGGTGGGCACTGAATTGGGCTTATAGCCCAAGAGGGGTTTACTGGGCACCACTGCGTTCCTGGAATGGGGTAAACCTGCGATAGTTAGATCGCGCATTGAGACAGATTCTGACTAACCCTAACCCTAACCCCAACCCTAACCCCTATCCCTTACCCTAACCCTAACCTTAACCCTAACCCGAACCCTAACCCTAACCCTAACTCTAACCCTAACCCTAACCCTAAACCCTAACCCCAACCCTAACCCTAACCCTAGTAGCTTGCAGTCTCTTTTTTAAAGTTAGGGTTAGGGAACTGGTTTTGTGCGTTGCTTGCAGTCTCTTTTTTAAGGTTAAGGTTAGGGAACAGGGTTTGCACATAGCTTGCATTCGCTTTTTTAGGATTAGGGTCAGGGAATAGGGTTTGCGCATAGCTTGCAGTCTCTTTTTTAAGGTTAGGGTTAGGTAACAGGGTTTGTGCATAGTTTGCAGTCTCTTTTTGAAGGTTAGGGTTAGGGAAGAGGGTTTGCGCATACCTTGCATTCTCGTTTTTAGGGTTAGGGTTAGGGAAAAGGGTTTGTGCATAGCTTGCATTCTCACTTTTAAGGTTAGGATTAGGGAAAAAGGTTTGCACATAACTTGCAGTCTCTTGGTTAGGGTTAGGGTTAGGGAACAGGGTTTGCGCATAGCTTCCAGTCTCTCTTTTAATGTTGGGGTTAGGGGACAGTGCTCTATAGAAGCAGAGTACATACTGGACGGCGGTGGGCATTCTGCCAGGCACGCAACAGAACAGCAACAGTAAAAGCAGAGACCCAAGAGAAAAAGCAAAAAATTCTGACAGCGGTGGGGAATGAATCGGGCTTATAGCCTGAGAGGGGCTTATTGGGCACCGCTGTGTGTCCAGAATGGGCTAAAACCGCAATGGTTAGATCGCGCACTGAGACAAATTCTTCCTAACCCTAACCCTTAAAAATTCCCCTAACCCTAACCCTAACCCTAACCCTAACAGTAACCCTGTCTTTTGCTAACCCTAAACCTAACCCTAACCCTAACCCTAACACTAAACCCTAAACCAAAAGGAAACTTCCTTTGCTATGCCTACTGGGCGGAGTCAGTGCTGATTGGTGTTACAACCCGCCCCAGGAAAAGGGGAGAGGGGGTAACTCAGGGTTTTATTAATAATTCCCTTGGGGTGGATTAAAGTGAAACGACACTAAATAATCGGTGTCTGAAAACATATACTGGCAAGGTTTATTTTAACAATTCTGTATCAACAGGCATGCTAGCAGTTTGGGAGTTGGGCTATCAGTTGGGAGGCATGGTTGAAAACAGGAAAGAACAGCCCTAATTCCCAGGAAAGAAAGCCTGGAAGCTTTGGTTTTGTGGTGCGGTTGGTGGGCCACACTGGGCACTCCATGGGCAGGCAGCAAGAGTTTTCTGGATCTGGGAGTCAATCTGGGGGCCTCGGAGTGTTTGAGGGGAAGTTGGGAGTGTCCTGTGGGACCAGGATGGGATTTGAGGGCTCCTGGAGAGGCCGGGACGGGTGTATACTGCGGGCATCATCTAGTATTGATGGGGGTAATCAGTGAGCTGACTGTTTCATAATCATCCAAATTTTAACATACAATGTGATTATTAGAATAAAAAGCAAAAAGGTAATATCAACAAAACAGTAACAGGGTGAAGCTCTTGGTTGAAGACTGGTTTCTTCTTTTTCTCCAGTGATTTTAATTCTTTTTTGTCTGGGTTTTAATCCCATCTTTGGCATTTTGCTGCCAACATTTTGTCCCCATATCCATTGGAAATTGTATTAACTGTTGATGAGAACAAAGTGGAATCCCAAGGTATGTGATATATTGATAGGATTTCACTGGTTGGCTTTTAATTTGCCCAGGTTTATCGCCATAATGCTTCTGCTCTTTAACCACTTGAATCAGAATGAATTGAGTTGTTTTCTGGGTCGGGTTCTCTTTTTGAGTCCAAGGTTTTTTAGTGGATTCAGTATCAGGCACAAAGGAAATTGAGGGAGGTAAAGAATAATCTTCCCTTTGTTCATTATCACGGGGATCACTCAGTCTATTTTCATGAATGTGAGGAAAGCTGGGAGACTCTAGAAACATAAGCTGAACTTCAAATTTTCCTTGTTTCTTTCTCTCCTGAGACTTAGAATCAGGGTTCTCTGTGGTTTCCCAAGTCTCAATGCCAGGGTAAGACACTGGTTTATGAAGTTGCCTGACCAAACCAGGAGCCTGTTTTTTTAGCAACAGTTTTCTCTCCGCACTCTGGCGCAACAAGACTTTGAAGGTGGTCAACCTCAGTTTGAAGCAGCTCATTTTTAGCAACAAGTTTATCCAATTTTTCTCCTGTTTCCCTCTCAAAGGCTAATGATGACTTCAACACTACATTTTCTGATTTCAAAACAGGAGATTCAACATCAGAAATCCATTCATGACTTCCCTGTCACCACTCCATCCAAATGTCTGTGCTCTCACTTTGACCTGAGAGAAACCTCAGGCAGGTGGAAAAGGGCAGATAAAGGAAAAACAGATGGGTCCAGCAGAAGTGATGCTGCTTCTGTCAAAAGCAGAGCAGAGGCCGAAAGCACTTTAGGAAGTTGCTTACAGAAGCACTTGTACATTCCAAGTTACAGCTCAGGAGTCTCAGTGACTTGTCCAACATGAGAGTTTCTTTTCCATTTCTCAACCCCCAGATTCCTCAGGAGTAGGAAACTGGAAACACTGACTGAGAAAAGCTCCATTCCTTCCTAATAATTGTGCTTTGCCCTTCCCATTTGACAGTGCTCTTGGAAATGTGCTAGTGTGATCTGGATCTGTGAGCAGCCCTGACCTCCCAGAGCACTCATCCAATGGCAGGAAGACCCCACCTGGCTCCTGCTGGGGTTCTTGCCACCACGACCCAGTATGGGTCAATGGAATGGGGAGCAGGGCGGTGGGACCAGTAAGGACCAGTTAAGGGGGTTGGGGGCACTTCAGCATCTCCATCAAGGTCAGACCAGTACAGAGCAGCATAGACCAGTATAGATCGGTATAGACCAGTATAAACCAGTATGGACCAGTATGGACCAATATGGGTCACTGGAATGGGGAATGGGGCAGTGGGACCGATAAGGACCAGTTAAGGGGCTTGGGGGCACTTCAGCATCTCCATCAAGGTCAGACCATTATAGACCAGTATAGACCAGTGTAGACCAGTATAGACCAGTATAGACCAGTATAGACCAGTAAAAAACCAGTACGGACCAGTATGGACCAGTATGGACCAGTACAGGTCACTAGAACAGCGAGCAGGGTGGTGGGACCAGTAAGGACCAGTTAAGGGAGTTGGGGGCACTTCAGCATCTCCATCAAGGTCAGACCAGTACAGACTGGTACAAACCAGTATGGACCAGTATAGACCAGTATAAACCAGGGTAGAGCAGTATAAACCGATATAAACCAGTACGGGTCACTGAAACAGGGAATGGGGTGGTGGGATCAGTAAGGACCAGTTAAGGGGGTTGGGGGCACTTCGGCATCTCCATCAAGGTCAGACCAGTACAGACCAGTATAAACCAGGGTAGAGCAGTATAAACCAGTATAAACCAGTACGGGTCCCTGGAACGGGGAATGGGGTGGTGGGACCAGTAAGAACCAGTTAAGGGGGTTGGGGGCACTTCAGCATCTCCATCAAGGTCAGGTCAGTACAAACCAGTATAGACCCGTATAGACCAGTATGGACCAGTATAAACCGGTATAAACCAGTATGGACCAGTGCAGTTGACTGGAACGGGGAATGGGGCGGTGGGACCAGTAAGGACCAGTTACGGGGGTTGGGGGTACTTCAGCATCTCCATCAACGTCAGACCAGTACAGACCAGCATAGACCAGTATAGATTAGTATAAACCAGTATGGACCAGTATAGACCAATATAAACCAGTACGGGTCACTGGAACACGGAATGGGGTGGTGGGACCAGTAAGGACCAGTTAAGGGTGTTGGGAGCACTTCAGCATCTCCATCAAGGTAAGGTCAGTATAAACCAGTATAGACCCGTATAGACCAGTATGGACCAGTATAAACCAGTATAACCCAGTATGGACCAGTACAGGTGACTGGAACGGGGAATGGGGCGGTGGGACCAGTAAGGACCAGTTAAGGGGGTTGGGGGCACTTCAGCATCTCCATCAAGGTCAGACCAGGACAGACCAGTATAAACCAGGATAGACCAGTATAAACCAGTATGGACCAGTACGGGTCACTGGAACGCGGAATGGGGTGGTGGGACCAGTAAGGACCAGTTAAGGCAGAACTCAGCTGGGACTTAGTGGTTTGGAGGTGGGCATGTCCCTTCTTTAGGTGGGCGTGGTCTCTCCCTGGTGGGCGTGTCCCATCCCAAGGTGGCCATAGCCTCTGCAAGTGGGCGTGTCTTTTGCATCCTCTCCCCCTCCCTGAACTGGGAGCTCAACTGGGACTTACTGGGTTTTGGGTGGGCGTGTCCCCTCCCAATGATGGACCCACTTTCAGCCCCTCCCCCCACCTTTAAGGGCCCCCCCAAAGCCCCTCCCCCCCCTTCCTGCACCTCCCCAACCCTCAGGGTCCCTCCTGTCCCTGGCCCCCACCCCCAGATCCCTTCCTTCCTCCCC
>NW_021938178.1:0-2998 GCF_001715985.3 Manacus vitellinus
CCCCCTTTTCCCCCCGTTCCCCGTACTGGGCACGTAGATCTCCGCCCGCTGCTCGTCCGGGAGTTCGCTCCAGTTGCGTTTGGCCGTGGCCAGAACCGGCTTCTTCACCAGGAACGCCCGGGGCATGGCCACAGATCCCCAGGGATCCCCCTGGATCCCCCCTGGATCCCCCCTGGATCCCTGTTCCCGGATCAGTGACCCCGGCCGGGCTCGGTGCCGGATTCTCGGGTGGATCTCAGAGCCCGGGGCTCCTTCGGGACTCGATCCCCAAATCCTTGGTCAGTTCTGGTGCTGGATCCCAAATCCTTGGTCGGGTTTGGTGCTGGATCCCAAATCCTTGGTCAGGTTTGGTGCCGGATCCCAAATCCTTGGTCAGGTTTGGTGCTGGATCCCAAATCCTTGGTGGGGTTTGGTGTCAGATCCCAAATCCTTGGTCAGTTCTGGTGCTGGATCCCAAATCCCTGGTCAGGTTTGGTGCTGGATCCCAAATCCTTGGTGGGGTTTGGTGCTGGATCCCAAATCCTTGGTGGGGTTTGGTGTCAGATCCCAAATCCTTGCTCAGTTCTGGTGCTGGATCCCGAATCCCCAGGGAATCCCAGAGCTGGATCCCCAATCCTGGCTCAGTTTCAGGGATGGATCCGGGCGCTCCGGACGATCCCAGACGCGGATCCCGCTCGGATTCGGGTCGGATCCCAGGGACTGGCTCGATCCCGGTGCCGGATCCCGGCTCCCCCCGTGGGTTTCCCCACTGGATCCCGGGTCAATCCCACCCCGGATCCGGCACCTTCAGTCCATCCCACGGCTCCGGTGTCACCCTCGGGGTGCCACCAACCCCCCCGGCGATGTCACCGTCACCCGGTGCCGCCGAGCTCTGTCACCGTCACCGGGTGTCACCGGGATCTGGTGTCACCCTCCCGGTGTCACCGACCCCAAACCGGTGTCACCGGTGCCGGTTGTGGTGTCCCAGTGCCGGTTGTGGTGTCCTGGTTGTGCCGTCCCGGTGACAGTCGGACTGTCCCGGTGCTGTCCAGGTGGTGCCAGGCCCGGTGATCCCAGTCCCAGCTGTGTTATCCCGGTGATCCCAATCCCAGCTGTGTTATCCCGGCGATCCCAATCCCAGCTGTGTTATCCCAGTGATCCCAGTCCCAGCTGTGTTATCCCAGTGATCCCAGTCCCAGCTGTGTTATCCCGGTGATCCCAATCCCAGCTGTGTTATCCCGGTGATCCCAGTCCCAGCTGTGTTATCCCGGTGATCCCAATCCCAGCTGTGTTATCCCGGTGATCCCAGTCCCAGCTGTGTTATCCCAGTGATCCCAGTCCCAGCTGTGTTATCCCAGTGATCCCAGTCCCAGCTGTGTTATCCCAGTGCCGGTGGTGCCGGTCCCAGCCGTGTTATCCCGGTTGTCCCAGTCCTGGGGGTGCTGTGCAGCTGTTTGTTCTCCCGGTGTTTGTTATCCCGGTGTTTGTTATCCCGGTGTTTGTTATCCCGGTGTTTGTTATCCCGGTGTTCTCCCGGTGCCGTCCCGGCTGCGCGTCCCTCCTGTCCCGCCCCACCGGGACTGGTTGTGCCGGTTGTGCCGATCCCAGCGGTGTTATCCCAGCAGTGTTATCCCGGTTTTGTCCCGGTGGTGCCGATCCCAGCGGTGTTATCCCGCTGTTATCCCGCTGTTATCCTGGTTGTGCCGATCCCAGCGGTGTTATCCCAGCAGTGTTATCCCGGTTTTGTCCCAGTAGTGCCGATCCCAGTGGTGTTATCCCAGCAGTGTTATCCCGGTGTTATCCCAGCACTGCCAATCCCAGTGGTGCTATGCCGGTGTTACCCCAGCAGTGCTATCCCGGTGTTATCCCGGTGGTGCCGATCCCAGCGGTGTTATCCCGCTGTTATCCCAGCGGTGCTATCCCGGTGTTATCCCGCTGTTCTCCCAGTGCCACGGCTGATCCCGGCTGTCCTGTCCCGCTGTTCTCCCGGTGTTATTATCCCGCTGTTATCCCGGTGCCGTCCCGCCCCTCTGGACCAGTTGTGCCGGTTGTGCCGATCCCAGCGGTGTTATCCCGCTGTTATCCCGGTGTTATCCCGCTGTTATCGCGGTACCGGTGCTGACCCCGGCTGTGCTGTCCTAGTCCTGTCCCGGTGCTGTCCCGTTGTTCTCCCCCTGTTGTCCCGCTGTTCTCCCGCTGTTGTCCCGCTGTTGTCCCGTTGTTATCCCAGCGTTATCCCGGCGCTCTCCCGGCGTTATCCCGCTGTTCTCCCGGCGCTGTGCCGGTGCCGTCCCGCCCCGGACGGGTTGTGGCGGTTTTGTGGCGGGCGGGGCCGGAGCCGGTCGGCGGGCGCCGCGTTGGGAAATAAGGGCGAGGCCGCCCCGGCCGGGACACCCGCGGGGGACACGGGGGGACACGGACAGGGACAGGGGACACTGGGGGACATCGGGGGACATCAGGGGACATCAGGGGACACTGGGGACATCAGGGGATATCAGGGGACATCAGGGGACACTGGGGGACATCAGGGGACATCAGGGGACATTGAGGAACATCAGGGGACATGGGGGGACATCAGGGGACATCAGGGGACATCGGGGGACATCAGGGGACATCAGGGGACACTGGGGGACATGGGGGGACACTGGGGACATCAGGGGATATCAGGGGACATCAGGGGACACTGGGGGACATCAGGGGACACTGGGGGACATCAGGGGACATCAGGGGACATTGAGGGACATCAGGGGACATTGAGGGACATCAGGGGACATGGGGGACATCAGGGGACACTGGGGGACATTGGGGGACATCAGGGGACATTGAGGGACATCAGGGGACATGGGGGACATCAGGGGACACTGGGGGACATTGGGGGACATCAGGGGACACTGGGGGACATCAGGGCTGCCCGGCTCCAGACCCGGCTCCCCTCAGAGGGACACAGTGAGGGGACACAGGGACAGGGGACACTGGAGGGAAGGGGGGACAGGACAGGGCCATGGGGGACACCAGGGGG
>NW_021938179.1:0-2793 GCF_001715985.3 Manacus vitellinus
GGAGGGTGTTGGAAACATCACCTGGCAGAGTGGTCGGCACCCAGTGGTGTCTTGTGGTCGTGGTTGGATTGATGATCTTGAAGGTCTCCTCCAACCTGGAGGGTTCTGTGGCTTCTGCTCATTTCTGGGATGAGTTAGTGTTGCTTCAAAGTGCTGGAGGTGGAACAAGAGTGGTTTGGTGTCTCTGTGTTGGGAAGAGAAGCTTTTCCATGGAAATTGTTTTGTTGAGGTTGGAGAAAGGAGGTGAGTGGAGGTGGAAAACCACCTGCCTGCATCTTGGGAGGGTGTTAGAAACCTCATGTGGCTCAGTGGTTTCCACTTAGTGAGGTCCTGCATTTCCAGGTGGTCATGGTTGGATTGATGATCCTAAAGGTCTCTTCCAACCTGGAGGGTTCTGTGCTTCTTCTCATTTCTGGGATGAGTTAGTGTTGCTTCAAGGACCAGTGCTCTTGTGCTGGGATCAGAGCCCTGAGTGGAAACAAGGGTGGCTTGGGGCCTCTTGTGTTTGGAAGATGGAGCAGCTTTTCCATTGAAATTGTTTTTTTTGGGCTGGAGAAAGGAGGTGAGTGGAGCTGGAAATACCACCCACCTTCCCTCTTGAGAGGATTATTGGAATCACTCATCTGGCTCAAAGTGGTTGTCACCTGGTGGTGTCCTGCATTTCCAGGTGCTCGTGGTTGGATTGATGATCCTGAAGGTCTCTTCCAGCCTGGAGGGTTCTTTGGTTTCTGCTCATTTCTGGGATGAGTTAGAGTTGCTTCAAGGACCAGTGGCTCTTGTGCTGGGATCAAAGCCCTGAGGTGGAACAAGGATGGTTTGGCAGGTTTTCCATTGAAGGTGGAGAGAAATTGGTTTATTGAGCCTGGGAAAAGGAGGTGAGTGGAGCTGGAAAACCACCCACCTTCCTCCTGGAAGGGTGTTAGAAACCTCATGTGGCACAGTGGTTTTCACCCAGTGGCGTCTTGTGGTCGTGGTTGGATTGATGATCCCGAAGGTCTCTTCCAACCTGGAGGGTTCTGTGGTTTCTGCTCATTTCTGGGATGAGTTAGAGTTGCTTCAAGGACCAGTGGCTCTTGTGCTGGAGGTGGAACAAGGATGGTTTGGGGCCTCTTTGTGTTGGGAAGATGGAGCAGCTTTTCCATTGAAGGTGGAGAGAAATTGGTTGGTTGAGGCTGGAGAAAGGAGGTGAGTGAAGCTGGAGAACCATCCACCTTCCTCTAGGAAGGGTGTTGGAATCCTCACCAGGCTCAGTGGTTTTCACTTAGTGGTGTCTTGTGTTTCTGAGTGGTTGTGGTTGGACTGGATGATCTTGAAGGTGTTTTCCAACCTGGAGGATTCTGTGGTTTCTGCTCATTTCTGGGATGAATTAGAGTTGCTTCAAGGTGCTGGGGGTGGAGCAAGAGTGGTTTGGTGTCTCTTTGTTTTGGGAAGATGGAGCAGCTTTTCAATGGAAATTGGTTTGTCGACACTGGAGAAATGAGTGAGTGGAGCTGGAAAACCATCCACCTTCCACTTGGAGGATTGTTGGAATCCTCATCTGGCTCAGTGTTTATCACCCAGTGGTGTCTTGTGGTCGTGGTTGGATTGATGATCTTGAAGGTCTCTTCCAACCTGGAGGGTTCTGTGGTTTCTGCTCATTTCTGGGATGAATTAGAGTTGCTTCAAGGACCAGTGGCTCTTGTGCTGGGATCAAAGCCCTGAGGTGGAACAAGGGTGGTTTGGGGCCTCTTTGTGTTGGGAAGATGGAGCAGCTTTTCCATCCATCCAAAGTGGACTTGATGATCTTAAAAGTCTCTTCCAGCCTTGAGGGTTCTGTGGTTTCTGCTCATTTCTGGCACTTTAGACTCGTCCCTGTGCTTTAATTATTCTAAATAACAGGACAAACGTCTGTCTGGGGTAAAAGGAAGAGAAAAGAGGCTGCAGAACAACTGCTGCCAGACAGAGGGAAAGTCTCCCTGGTGGTTTATCCCCTTCTGGATAATCCAGGGATGTGGGCAGTTGGTTTGGAGGTGGAGTTTGATTGGCATCATCAGACAGGATCAATCTCCCTGAACCAAACAGTTCATCTGAAGCTAATTTTCTATAATTTACTCTGTAGATTAAAGAAATGAAGCTCAGCTCTTTTTTACCCCCAGTTCTTTGCTTCCTGCCGTGATTCCCCCTTGTTATTTCTGTTAAAGGCCTTTAGAGGAGAAAAATCTTTATTCCAGTGTTGGAGGATTGATCCTTCCTAAAAATGATGCTGAGTTTAGGAGTGAAATATGAGACACAGCAGAGTTGTGGGTTGGGTTTGTGTCTATATTTTCTGACATTTGGCCTGGGGCTCCTTCCTTCTCTCCAGTCCAGCTCTTTTTTGTCGTTGTGGATCAGGATTTTCACACAGCAGCTGAGGAGAAAAGAGAATTTGCTGGAAACAGGATCTGAACCAGGCAGGAGAAGCGTTTGGGAAATGGAGTTCACAGCTTCTGGCAGGTGGAATATGAACCTCAGGGTTAGCCAATAATCCCCTAATCTGACCCAGAAAGGAAATTTCAGTTGTCTCAAAGCATCATCAGGGCTCAGATGAAATTTGTTCCCTTCAAAATTCCCTCCATTTCCCAGTGCCTTTATCTGAATGTGCTTTTATTCCATGTGCTTCATTCCATGGGTGCTGAAGCTTCTCCATGATTTTTTTTTTTCCCTGGGTATTTTCACTTTCTTTTTGTGGCTGATGACCCACCACACCCGACTTCAAACCAGGAAAGGTGGGGAGGGACTTTGGACAAGGGATGGAGGGACAGGACACAGGGAATG
>NW_021938180.1:0-2933 GCF_001715985.3 Manacus vitellinus
CCAAATCCGACCCTTTTCTCCCCAAATTTACCATTTTTACCCCAAATCTGCCACTTTTGACCCTAAATCTGACAGTTTTACCCCCAAACTGGATCCTTTCACCCCAAAATCTGCCCCTTTCACCCCAAATCTGACTCCACATCCCCAAAATCTGCCACTTTCACCCCAAATCTGATCCTTTCACCCCCAAATCGGACCCTTTTCACCCCAAATCTGCCCTTTCACCCCAAATCTGCCACTTTTCACCCCAAATCTGATCCTTTTCACCCCAAAATTCCTCTTTTCTCCCCCAAATTGGCCCCTTCTACTCCAAAATCTGCTCCTTTCACCCCAAAATCTGCCCCTTTCACCCCCAAAACTGCGAATTTCTCCCCCAAATCTGTCATTTTTACCCCAAATCTGCCCTTATAACCCCAAAACTTGCAATTTTCGCCCCAAATCTGACTTCAGACCCCAAAATCTGCCCTTTTCAACCCCAAAACTGCAAATTTCTCCCCCAAATTAGCCCCTTTTCACCCCAAAATCGGCTCCTTTCACCCCAAAATTCCTCTTTTTGCCTCCAAATTGGCCCCTTCACCCCAAAATCTGCCCCTTTCACCCCAAAATCTGCCCTTTTATCCCCAAAATCTGCCATTTTAACCCCCCCAAATCTGACCCACACCCCAAAATCTGCCACTTTTCACCCCAAATCTGACCCTTTTCACCCCAAAATCGGACCCTTGTCACCCCAAATCTGACTCCACACCCCAAAATCTGCCACTTTTCACCCCAAATCCGACTCCAGCCCCCAAATCTGCCACTTTTCACCCCCAGTCTGACCCTTTTCACCCCAAATCTGCCCTTTTATCCCCAAAATCTGCCATTTTCACCCCAAATCTGACCCTTTTCACCCCAAATCCGACCCTTTTCACCCCAAATCGGACCCTTTTCACCCCCAAATCTGCAAATTTCACCCCCAAACTGCCACTTTTCACCCCAGATCTGCCAGTTCGACCCCAGATCTGCCAGTTTGACCCCAAATCTGACCCTTTTCACCCCAAATCTGACTCCAGACCCCAAAATCTGCCCTTTTCAACCCCAAAACTGCAAATTTCTCCCCCAAATTAGCCCCTTTTCACCCCAAAATTCCTCTTTTTGCCTCCAAATTGGCCCCTTCTACCCCAAAATCTGCTGGTTTTACCCCAAAATCTGCCCCTTTCACCCCCAAAACTTGCAATTTTCGCCCCAAATCTGACTCCAGACCCCAAAATCTGCCCTTTTCACCCCAAAATCTGCCACTTTTCACCCCAAATCTGCCACTTTTCACCCCAAATCTGACTCCACACCCCAAAATCTGCCCTTTTCACCCCAAAATCTGCCATTTTTACCCCAAATCTGCCACTTCTCACCCTCAAATAGGACCCTTTTCACCCCAAAATCAGCCCCTTTCACCCCCAAATCTGCCTTTTTTACCTCAAAACCTGATTTTTTTTACCGCAGAAATGGTTCCCCAACCCCTCAAATTTGGATTTTCACCCCAAAATCTGCATTTTCACCCCAAAAAATCTGCACCCAGACCCCAAAATCTGCATTTTTTTACCTCAAAATCTGCATTTTTTACCTCAGGATTTCCTCCCACCCCCCAAAATCTGCCTTTTTTCCCCAAAAAATCTGCCCCCAGACCCCAAAAATCTGCATTTTTTACCTCAAAACCTGCACTTTTTACCTCAGGATTTTCTCCCACACCCCAAAATCCGCCTTTTCACCCCAAAATCTGCAATTTTTACCTCAAAATCTGCATTTTTTACCTCAGGATTTCTTCCCACACCCCAAAATCTGCCTTTTCACCCCAAAATCTGTCCCCAGACCCCAAAATCTGCATTTTTACCTCAAAATCTGCAATTTTTACCGCAGGATTTCCTCCCCCACTCCAAAATCTGCCTTTTTTCACCCCAAAATCTGCATTTTTACCTCAAAACCTTCAATTTTTACCTTAGAATTTCTTCCCACACCCCAAAATCTGCCTTTTTCACCCCAAAATTTGCCTTTTTCACCCCAAAATCTGCCTTTTTCACCTCAAAATCTGCATTTTTAACCCCCAAATCTGCAATTTTTACCTCAGGATTTCCTCCCACCCCCCAAAATCTGCCTTTTTTCCCCAAAAAATCTGCCCCAGACCCCCAAAATCTGCCTTTTTTACCTCAAAATCTGCATTTTTTACCTCAGGATTTCTTCCCACACCCCAAAATCTGCCTTTTCACCCCAAAATCTGTCCCCAGACCCCAAAATCTGCATTTTTACCTCAAAATCTGCAATTTTTACCGCAGGATTTCCTCCCCCACTCCAAAATCTGCCTTTTTTCACCCCAAAATCTGCATTTTTACCTCAAAACCTTCAATTTTTACCTTAGAATTTCTTCCCACACCCCAAAATCTGCCTTTTTCACCCCAAAATTTGCCTTTTTCACCCCAAAATCTGCCTTTTTCACCTCAAAATCTGCATTTTTAACCCCCAAATCTGCAATTTTTACCTCAGGATTTCCTCCCACCCCCCAAAATCTGCCTTTTTTCCCCAAAAAATCTGCCCCAGACCCCCAAAATCTGCCTTTTTTACCTCAAAACCTGCACTTTTTACCTCAGGATTTCCTCCCACATCCCAAAATCTGCCTTTTTTCCCCCAAAATCTGTCCCCAGACCCCAAAATCTGCATTTTTTTACCTCAAAACCTGCACTTTTTACCTCAGGATTTCCTCCCACACCCCAAAATCTGCCTTTTTCACCCCAAAATCTGCACTTTTTACCTCAGCGTTTCCTCCCGCACCCCCGAATCTGCCGCTTTTTACCTCAAAATCCACCTATTTTCCCTCCGAACTCCCCATCCGGCCTCGAACTCCCACTTTTTAACCCCAAAATCTGCCTTTTTCGCCCCAAACTCCCACTTTTTAACCCCAAAAT
>NW_021938181.1:0-2574 GCF_001715985.3 Manacus vitellinus
CCCAGTCCTGTCACATTCCCCTTGCAGTCCCTTCCCAGTCCTATCCCAGTCCCTGCAGCCCTTTTCCCAGTCCTTCCAGTCCCATCCCAGTGCCTGTAGTCCCGCAGTCCCCAATCCCTCCCCAATGACTCCTGTCCCATCCCAGTTCCCCCAGTCCCTATCCTGAGAATCCCAGTTGCAGTCCACTGCCCCCAGTGCCAGGCCAGTTCTCCCCAGTCCATCTCCAGTGCTCTCAGTCCCATCCCAGTCCCTCCCTACTACCCCAGTGCCTCTCCAGTGCCCCTAGTCTCAGCCCAGTGCCCCTAGTTGCACCCACTGCAATCCAACTCCCTTGAAGTGTCTCCACTCCCTCCCCACTGCCCCCAGTCCCTCCCCAGTGCGTTGTGCTCCTTTTCCCTGTGCATCCCATTCCCATGCCAGTCACTTTGCAGTCCCTCCCTGCTCTCTCCCCAGTTCTCCCAGTCCTAGTCCAGTGCCACCAGTGCTCCCAGTCCCACCCTAGTGCCCCCACTCTCATCCCAGTCCCTTCCCACTTCTCTCAGTGCAAGCCAGCGCAACCATTCCTTCCCAAGTGTCCTCCTGCAGGGCAACCCAGTCCTTCCCCAGTTCACCCAGTTCCATCCCAGTCCCTTCCCACTGCCCTCAGTCCCATCCCAATTCCCTCCCTGGTGATCCCACTCCTACCCCAGTGCTTCCCTGCTGTATTACACTCCCTCCACAGTGCACCCCTGCCCTTCCCTACTGGCTCGGTCCTATCCCAGTTCCCTCTCCACTGACCTCAGTCCCATCCCAGTGGTGCCCCACTGTGTCCTAGTGCCTCCCCAGTGTCTCTCAGTCCTATCCCAATGCCTCCAGTCCCTCCCCAGACAATCCTCGTCCCAGCCCAGTTCCCCCAAGTGCCCCCAGGGCCTCTCCAGTGCCCTCAGTCCCGGCCCAGTCCCTCCGCAGTGCATCTCACTCCTATCCCAGTGCCCTCAGTCCCACAGTTCCCCAGTCCCTCCCCAATGACCCCCACTCCCATCCCAATGCTCCCAGTCCGTCTCCCCCCGAAAATCTCAGTGCCATCCCAGTGTCCCCATTCCCAGTCCAAATCCCCACAGTGCCCCTAGTCCCTCTCCAGTGTCCCCAGTCCCATCCCCATCCCTGCCCACTGCCCCCAGTCTCTCCCAGTGCATCCCAGTCCTTTTCCCTGATGCAAGAGGCACAGGGGGCATGAAATCCCAGGGCAGCTGCACTGAGGTTCAACAATTCTTTTTTTCTAAATTAGGTAATTTTCTTAGTGAGCAGTTTGAGTTGTTAGACAGCGTGGACTGCAGAAGGATTTTTCAGTGAACTGATTGTTTTTTAGTTTGTTTTAAAGCTCTCCTAAAAACTCTACACTGGTGTGTGTTCGCTGCACCTGCCGTGGGGGCTGCAGGGAGAAGCAGCTGGGGGGGTTTGCTCTCTGCCCCTTTCCCACCTTCCCCTTGGTTCCCTGGGACTCCAGGGAATCCCAGCTCCCCTTGGCTTCTCTGGGGGCCTCGCGGCAGGGTTTCTAAGCATGACCCTGAGAAAGGGCTTACGTTACCTTGCAGGAATCCTAGAGCCGAAATTGGCAGTGCGAGTCCCAAAATTGAATATGGACGAAGATTCTTCACAGACCAAAGGTACCACACCAGAAAGCTCTTGCTGCTTCAAGAGTGCCAGGGCTGGCCCACAACTGTACCTGAAACCATGAAGATCAGAGTTTTCTTTCTGGGGAAAAAGGGGTCAGGTTACCTTGCAGGAATCCTAAAGCCAAAACTGGAAGTCCAGCTCCCAAAATTGAATACAGACAATTCCTCCCAGACCAAAGGTGCCACCACAGAAAGCTCTTGCTGCCCATGGACCTCCCAGGTTGGCCCACCAACTGCACCTAACAACCAAAAGATAGAGGCTTTCTTATCTGGGAGAAAATGCTGTAGTTTGCTTTTGGGACTTTGAGCTGAAATTGCCAGTCCAAGTCCCAAAATTGAATATGGATGAAGATTCCTCCCAGACAAACAGTGCCACCACAGAAAGCTCTTGTTGCCCATGGAGTGTCAGGCTGGCCCACAAACTGCACCTGATAGCCTGAGGTTCAACCCTTGTTCCCAATGTCAAATAAACAAATACCTTGCTGTTTAAAGATACAAAAGCCTCTGAGCAGTTTTTTTGACCAGGTTTTTCGGCATCACAGTCTAACTATTACCAAATACTGCCACTGTAACCCCTAAACCGTCACCCAGCGCCAGATCCACACACCTCTTGAACACCTGCAGCAACGGCGACTCCACCACCTCCCTGGGCAGCCTATTCCAATACGTGTCCACCCAATTTTTTCCTAAGCTCTAATCCGAATCTCCCCAGTCTCATTGTAAAGCCATTTCCCCCGGTCCTCACCGCAGGACAGCGGCTCTTTCCCGGTTCAAACCTCGGCACAGCCACCGAACCGGGCGCGGGTCCGTGGAAGCACTTCCTGATTCTCGTTATTACCTCGCTCCATATCCCCGTCGCGAAGCACCCCGGGAGGGTCCCGGCAGCCCCGGGGGCTCAGCCCGGCCCCGCGGGAGGGTC
>NW_021938182.1:0-6072 GCF_001715985.3 Manacus vitellinus
TTTTTTGGGATTTTTTGGGGATTTTTTGGGGATTTTTTGGGATTTTTTGGGATTTTTTGGGATTTTTTGGGGGATTTTTGAGGGATTTTTTGGGATTTTTTGGGGATTTTTTGGGGAATTTTTTGGGATTTTTTGGGGATGTTGGGGATTTTTTTGGGATTTATTGGGATTTTTTTGGGATTTATTGGGATTTTTTGGGGATTTTTTGGGGATTTTTGGGGGAATTTTTGGGGAATTTTTTTAGGGATTTTTTGGGGATTTTTCGGGTGATTTTTGGGATTTTTTTGGGGATTTTTGTGATTATTTTTGGGGAATTTTGGGGATTTTTTGAGTAATTTCTGGGATTTTTCTGGGGAATTTTTGGGATTTTTTTGGGATTTTTTGGGGATTTTTGGGGATAATTTCTGGTTTATTTTTGGAATAATTTCTGGTTTATTTTTAGGATCATTTTGGGATAATTTCTGATATATTTTTAGAATAATTTCTGATTTATTTTGGGATAATTTCTGAATGATTTTAAGATAATTTCTGGATTATTTTGGAATAATTTCTGGATTATTTTGGGACAATTTCTGAATAATTTTGGGATAATTTCTGATTTATTTTGGGATAATTCCTGGATTATTTTGAGATATTTTTAGAATAATTTCTGGTTTATTTTCAGGATAATTTCTGAATAATTTTGGAATAATTCCTGGATTATTTTGAGATCATTTTGGGATAATTTCTGGTATGTTTTTAAGATAATTTCTGATTTATTTTGGGATAATTTCTGGATTATTTTAGGATAATTTCTGAATAATTTTGAGATAATTTCTGGTCAATTTTTAGAATAGTTTCTGATTTATTTTAGAATAATTTCTGATAATTTTGGGATAATTTCTGGATTAATTTGGGATATTTTTGGGATAATTTCTGATTTATTTTAGGATAATTCCTGAATAATTTCGGGATAATTTCTGTCTTATTTTAGGGATCATTTTGGGATAATTTCTGGTATATTTTTAGGATAATTTCTGAATAATTTCGGGATATTTTTGGGATAATTTCTGGTATATTTTTAGGATAATTTCTGAATAATTTCGGGATATTTTGGGGATAATTTCTGGTTTATTTTTAGGATCATTTTGGGATAATTTCTGGTATATTTTTAGAATAACTTCTGATTTATTTTGGAATAATTTCTGGATAATTTTGGGACAATTTCTGGATTATTTTGGGATAATTTCTGAATAATTTTGGGATCATTTCTGGGTTTTTTGGGGGATAATTTCTGGATCATTTGGGGATAATTTCTGAATAATTTTGGAATAATTCCTGGATTATTTTGGGATATTTTTGGGATAATTTCTGGTTTATTTTTAGAATAATTTCTGATTTATTTTGGGATAATTCCTGGATTATTTTGGGATATTTTTGGGATAATTTCTGGTCTATTTTTAGAATAATTTCTGATTTATTTTTAGAATAATTTCTGATTTATTTTGCGACCATTTCTGAATAATTTTGGGATAATTTCTGGATTATTTTGAGATATTTTTGGCATAATTTCTGATTTATTTTGGAATAATTTCTGGATAATTTTGGAATAATTTCTGGTATATTTTTAGGATAATTTCTGAATAATTTCGGGATAATTCCTGGATTAATTTGGGATATTTTTGGGATAATTTCTGGGATTTTTTGGGGGAATTTTTGGGGATTTTTGGGGATAATTCCTGGATTATTTTGGGATATTTTTGGAATAATTTCTGGATTATTTTGGGACAATTTCTGGATTATTTTGGGATAATTTCTGGTCTATTTTTAGAATAATTTCTGATTTATTTTGGGATAATTTCTGAATAATTTCGGGATATTTTTAGGATAATTTCTGGATTATTTCGGGATAATTCCTGGATTATTTTGGGATATTTTTGGGATAATTTCTGGTATATTTTTGGGATAATTCCTGGATTATTTTGAGATATTTTTAGAATAATTTCTGGTTTATTTTCAGGATAATTTCTGAATAATTTTGGAATAATTTTTGGGATTATTTTGGGATCATTTTGGGATCATTTTTGGGTCATTTTTGGGATAATTTTTGGATCATTTTTGGGTCATTTTTGGGATCATTTTTGGATCATTTTGGGGATTATTTTGGGGTATTTTTGGGATAATTTTTGGTTTATTTTTGGGATCATTTTGTCATAATTTCTGGTTTATTTTGGGATAATTTCTGGATTATTTTGGAATAATTTCTGGTTTATTTTTGGAGTAATTTCTGGATTAATTTGGGATAATTTCTTATTTATTTTTAGAATCATTTCTGATTTATTTTGGGACAATTTCTGGATTATTTTGGAATAATTCCTGGATTATTTTGGGATATTTTTGGGATAATTTCTGATTTATTTTAGGATAATTCCTGAATAATTTGGGGATAATTTCTGGATTATTTTGGGATATTTTAGGGATCATTTTGGGATAATTTCTGATTTATTTTTGGGATAATTTCTGGATTATTTTGGGATATTTTTGGGATAATTTCTGGTTTATTTTTAGTATAATTTCTGATTTATTTTGGAATAATTTCTGGATAATTTTGGGATAATTTCTGAATAATTTTGGGATATTTTTGGGATAATTTCTGGTATATTTTCAGGATAATTTCTGAATAATTTCGGGATATTTTTGGGATAATTTCTGGTATATTTTTGGGATAATTTCTGATTTATTTTTGGGATAATTTCTGGTTTATTTTTGGGATAATTTCTAGATCATTTTGGGATAATTTCTGATTTTCTTTTGGGATAATTTCTGAATAATTTCGGGATCATTTCTGAATAATTTTTGGGATAATTTCTGAATAATTTGGGGATAATTCCTGGATTATTTTGGGATATTTTTGGGATAATTTCTGATTTATTTTGGGATATTTTCTGATTTATTTTCGGGATAATTTCTGTCTTATTTTAGGGATCATTTTGGGATAATTTCTGAATAATTTTGGAATAATTCCTGGATTAATTGGGGATATTTTTGGGATAATTTCTAATTTATTTTGGGATAATTTCTGAATAATTTTGGAATAATTTCTGAATAATTTCGGGATAATTTCAGGATAATTTCTGGTTTATTTTTGGCATAATTTCTGAATAATTTTGGAATAATTTCTGGATTATTTTGGGATATTTTTGGGATAATTTCTGGTATATTTTTGGGATCATTTCTGAATAATTTTGGGATAATTCCTGGATTATTTTGGGATATTTTTGGGATAATTTCTGGTTTATTTTTAAGATAATTTCTGAATAATTTCAGGATAATTCCTGGATTATTTTGAGATCATTTTGGGATAATTTCTGGTTTATTTTAGGATAATTTCTGAATAATTTCGGGATAATTTCTGGTGTATTTTTGGGATCATTTTGGGATCAATTTTGGGTCATTTTTGGGATTATTTTTGGGATAATTTTGTGATCATTTCTGGTTTATTTTTGGGATCATTTCTGGATAATTTCTGGTTTATTTTTGGGATAATTTCTGGATTATTTTGGGAATAATTTGTGATCTTTTATGTTTTATTTTTTGGATTATTTTGGGATTATTTTGTGGATCATTTTTTGTTTATTTTTGGGATTATTTTGGGATAATTTTTTGGTCCTTTGGGGATTTTTTGGGGATAATTTTGGGGATTATTTTGGGATCATTTCTGGTTTATTTTGGGATAATTTCTGGTTTATTTTTGGGATAATTTCTGGTCAATTTTTAGGATAATTTCTGAATAATTTTAGGGTAATTTCTGCTTTATTTTTGATCATTTTTTGGGATCATTTTGGGATAATTTCTGGATTATTTTGGGATCATTTCTGGTCTATTTTTAGAATAATTTCTGATTTATTCTGGGATAATTTCTGGTCTATTTTTGGGATAATTTCTGAATAATTTTGGGATCATTTCTGAATAATTTTGGAATAATTTCTGAATAATTTCGGGATAATTTCAGGATAATTTCTGGTTTATTTTTGGCATAATTTCTGAATAATTTTGGAATAATTCCTGGATTATTTTGGGATATTTTTGGGATAATTTCTGGTATATTTTTAGGATAATTTCTGGATCATTTTTAGGATAATTTCTGAATAATTTCGGGATAATTTCTGGATTATTTTGGGATATTTTTGGGATAATTTTGGGATCATTTTTGGGTCATTTTTGGGTCATTTTTGGGATAATTTTTTGGGTCTTTTTTGGGATCATTTTGGGATCATTTTTGGATAATTTCTGATTTATTTTGGAATAATTTCTGGATAATTTTGGAATAATTTCTGATTTATTTTGGGATAATTTCTGAATAATTTTGGATAATTTCTGATTTATTTTTGGGATAATTTCTGTAACATTTTTGGGATTTTTTTGGGATAATTTCTGGTCTATTTTTAGAATAATTTCTGATTTATTTTGCGACCATTTCTGAATAATTTTGGGATAATTTCTGGATTATTTTGGGATATTTTTGGGATAATTTCTGGTATATTTTTAAGATAATTTCTGAATAATTTTGGGATAATTTCCGGTTTATTTTTAGAATAATTTCTGATTTATTTTGGGATAATTTCTGAATAATTTTGGAATAATTCCTGGATTAATTTTGGATATTTTTGGGATAATTTCTGAATAATTTCAGGATAATTTCTGATTTATTTTGGGATAATTTCTGGATTATTTGGGGATAATTTCTGATTTATTTTTGGGATAATTTCTGGATTATTTTGGGATATTTTTGGGATAATTTCTGGTTTATTTTTAGTATAATTTCTGGATAATTTTGGAATAATTTCTGAATAATTTTGGAATAATTTCTGAATAATTTTGGGATAATTTCAGGATAATTTCTGGTTTATTTTTAGAATAATTTCTGATTTATTTTGGGATAATTCCTGGATTATTTTGAGATATTTTTAGAATAATTTCTGGTTTATTTTCAGGATAATTTCTGAATAATTTTGGAATAATTTTTGGGATTATTTTGGGATATTTTTGGGATCATTTCTGGTATATTTTTAGAATAATTTCTGATTTATTTTGGGATAATTTCTGAATAATTTTGGGACAATTTCTGGATTATTTTTGGGATCATTTCTGAATAATTTTTGGGATAATTTCTGAATAATTTGGAATAATTCCTGGATTATTTTGGGATATTTTTGGGATAATTTCTGGTTTATTTTTGGGGTAATTTCTGGATTATTTTGGGATAATTCCTGGATTATTTTGGGATATTTTTGGGATAATTTCTGGTATATTTTTAGGATAATTTCTGAATAATTTCAGGATATTTTTGGGATAATTTCTGGTATATTTTTGGGATCATTTCTGATTTATTTTGGGATAATTTCTGGTTTATTTTTAGGATCATTTTGGGATAATTTCTGGTTTATTTTTAGGATCATTTTGGGATAATTTCTGGTTTATTTTTAGAATAATTTCTGAATAATTTTGGGATAATTTCTGGATTATTTTGGGATAATTTCTGAATAATTTTGGGATCATTTCTGAATAATTTTTGGGATAATTTCTGAATAATTTGGGGATAATTCCTGGATTATTTTGGGATATTTTTGGGATAATTTCTGATTTATTTTGGGATATTTTCTGATTTATTTTCGGGATAATTTCTGTCTTATTTTAGGGATCATTTTGGGATAATTTCTGAATAATTTTGGGATAATTCCTGGATTATTTTGGGATATTTTGGGGATAATTTCTGATTTATTTTGGGATAATTTCTGAATAATTTCGGGATAATTCCTGGATTATTTTGGGATATTTTTGGGATAATTTCTGGTTTATTTTCAGGATAATTTCTGAATAATTTTGGAATAATTTCTGGATTATTTTGGGATATTTTCAGGATAATTTCTGAATAATTTCAAGATAATTTCTGAATAATTTCGGGATCATTCCCAGCTTATTCCCCCCCCCCTTACCCGCCACCAGCACTCGGGCCGCCCGGCTGACGACGGCGCCGAGCTCTCCCAGCGCCGCCTGGCACTGGTAAAGCCCTTCATCCGGCTTGTGGTGCCG
>NW_021938183.1:0-2069 GCF_001715985.3 Manacus vitellinus
CCCCATTTTTCCCAATTTTTCATTGGTGTTCACCAAATTTCCCACTTTTTTCCCCAATTTTTCCCCATTTTCCCCAAAATTCCTGGTTTTTCCCCCCATTTTTTCCCACTGGGGAAATTTGGGAAATTTGGAAAACTGGGGACTCAAAAATCCAAGAAAATGTGGGGAAATGGGGGAAAAATGTGGGGAAAATCTGGAGAAAAATCTGTGAAAATGTGGGAAAAATGGGGGGAAAATCAGGAAAATGGTGAAAAATCTGGGAAAATGTGGGCAAATGGGGAAATTGCGGAAAATTCTGGGAAAAATGTGAGAAAAATCCAGGGAAATGGGGGAAAATGGGGGAAAATGTGGGAAATTCTGGGGAAAATGGGGAAAAATCTGGGAAAATATGGAAAAATGAGGAAAAAAAGGGGGAAAATGGGGAAAAATGTGTGAAAATCTGGGAAAATGTGGGAAAAATGGGGGGAAAATCTGGGAAAATGGGGGGAAATCGAGAAAAAATCCATGAAAATGGGGAAAAAAATGGGAAAAAACTGGGAAAATGGGGAAAAATTGGGAAAAACCCTGGGAAATTCTGGGGAAAATGGGAGAAAATCTGGGAAAAATGTGGAAAAAATGGGGGGGAAAGGGGAAAAAATGGGAAAAACCTGGGAAAATAGGGAAAAAATGGGGGGAAAATGGGGAATATTCTGGGAAAATCTGGAAATATGGGGAAAAAAATCTGAGAAAAATGGGGAAAAATCTGGGAAAAATGGGGGGAAATGAGGAAAAATCTGGGAAAATGTGGAAAAAATGTGGGAAAAATCATGGAAAATGGGGGGAAATTGGGAAAAAATCCGGGGAAATGTGGGAAAAAAAGGGGGGAAATTCGTGAAAATGGGGAAAATAATCGGGAAAAAATCTGGGAAAAAATGGGAAAACTGAGGAAAAATCTGGGGAAATAGGGAGAAAATCTGGGAAAATGTGGGAAAAAATTTGGGAAAATGTGGGAAAATGGGGAAAAATCCGAGAAAATGGGGGCGAAATGGGGAAAAATCTGGGGAAAATGGGAAAAAATCTGGGAAAATGTGAAAAAATTGGGAAAAACTGTGGGAAAATGGGGGAAATGAGGAGAAATCCGTGAAAATGGGGGAAAATGAGGAAAAATGTGTGAAAATGGGGAAAAATGGGAAAAAAATCCGGAAAAATGGGGAAAATCGGGAAAAATCAAGAAAAATGGGGGAAAATCTGGGAAAATGTGGGAAAATCTGGAAGAAAATCTGGAGAAAAATCTGAGAAAATGTGGGAAAAATGGGAAAAAATGTGGGAAAAATCTGGGAAAATGTGGGAAATTCTGGGAAAACTGGAGGAAAAATCTGGGAAAAATCCGGGGAAATGGGGAAAAAATAGGGAAAAATGTGGGAAAATCTGGGAGAAATCTGGGAAAATGGGGACAAACTGGGGGGGAAATGCTGGAAATTCTGGGGAAAATGGGGGGAAATGGAGAAAAATGGGGAAAGATTTAAAAAAATGGGAAAAAATCTTGGGAAAATCTGGGAAAAATGGGGAAAAATCTGGGAAAATCTGGAAGAAATGAGGAAAAATCTGGGAAAATGTGGGAAAAATGGGAGAAAATCCAGGAAATGGGGAAAAATGGGGAAAGATAAAAAAAATTTTGGAAAAATGGGGAAAATATGGGAAATTGTGGGAAAAATCCAGGAAAATGGGGGAAGAAATCTGGGCAAATGTGGGAAAAATGTGAGAAAAAATGGGGGAACGTGGAAAAAATGGGAAAAAAAAATCTGGGAAAATCTGGAGAAAAATGTGTGAAAATGTGTGAAAATGTGGGAAAAATGTGGAAAAAATGGGGGAAAATCTGGGAAAATGGGGGGAAAATCTGGGAAAATCTGGACAAAATCTGGGAAAATGTAGGAAAATTGGGAAAAATCTGGAAAATGGGGGGGAAATGGGGAAAAATTCAGGCAAATGTGGAAAAATGGGGGAAAATCTGGGAAAAATGCGGAAAATGGGGGGAAATGTGGAAAAATGGGGAAAAATGTGGAAAAACTGGGTTAAACTGGGAGGAACTG
>NW_021938184.1:0-1842 GCF_001715985.3 Manacus vitellinus
CCAGAGGTCACCGGAGGTCACCCTGGGTGGTCATCTCGGGAGGTCACCCCGGGAGGTCACCGGAGGTCACCCCGGGTGGAGTTTTGGGGGTTGGGGAAGGTTGAGAGGTCAAGGGAGTCGTCGGTGACCTCGTTGGCCACCAGGTGACCACGAGGTGACCAGTGTGACTAGGAGGTGACCAAGGTGACCAAGGTGACCAGGAGGTGACCAAGGTGACCATGAGGTGACCCAAGTGACCCAGGTGACCGCAAGGTGACCAGGAGGTGACCAAGGTGACCCCCAGGTGACCATAAGGTGACCCAGATGTCCGTGAGGTGACCACATGACCCCCAGGTGACCAGGAGGTGACCAAGGTGACCATGAGGTGACCCAGGTGACCAGGAGGTGACCAGTGACCACAAGGTGACCAGGAGGTGACCAGGAGGTGACCACATGACCCCCAGGTGACCATGAGGTGACCAATGTGACTAGGAGGTGACCGTGAGGTGACCAAGGTGACCTTGAGGTGACCAAGGTGACCATGAAGTGACCATGAAGTGACCAAGGTGACCATGAGGTGACCACATGACCCCCAGGTGACCATGAAGGTGACCCAAGTGCCCAGGAGATGACCCAGGTGACCAGGAGGTGACCAAGGTGACCATGTGGCCGGACGTCACCCCAGGAGGTCACCCCGGGAGGTCACCCCGGGAGGTCACCGGAGGTCACCGCGGGTGGAGTTTTGGGGGTTGGGGGAGGTTGAGAGGTCAAGGGAGTCGTCGGTGACCTCGTTGGCCACCAGGTGACCAGGGGGTGACCAAGGTGACCAGGAGGTGACCCAAGTGACCCAGGTGACCACAAGGTGACCAGGAGGTGACCAAGGTGACCCCCAGGTGACCATAAGGTGACCCAGGTGGGCAGGAGGTGACCAGATGTCCGTGAGGTGACCACATGACCCCCAGGTGACCATGAGGTGACCAATGTGACCAGGAGGTGACCAGATGACCATGAGATGACCAAGGTGACCCCCAGGTGACCAGGAGGTGTCCAGGTGACCATGAGGTGACCCAGGTGACCATGAGGTGACCACATGACCCCCAGGTGACCATAAGGTGTCCAGGTGACCAGGAGGTGACCAGGTGACCATGAGATGACCCAGGTGACCCCCAGGTGACCATAAGGTGTCCAGGTGACCAGGAGATGACCAGGTGACCACGAGGTGACCAGGTGACCCCCAGGTGACCAGGAGGTGTCCAGGTGACCATGAGGTGACCAAGGTGACCCCCAGGTGACCATAAGGTGACCACGAGGTAACCAGACGTCCGTGAGGTGACCACATGACCCCCAGGTGACCAGGAGGTGACCATGAAGTGACCCAGGTGACCCCCAGGTGACCATAAGGTGTCCAGATGACCATGAGGTGACCAAGGTGACCCCCAGGTGACCATGAGGTGACCAAGGTGACCATGAGGGGACTCAGGTGACCACAAGGTGACCAGATGTCCATGAGGTGACCAGGTGACCCCCAGGTGACCAGGAGGTGACCAATGTGACCACGAGATGACCCAGGTGACCATGAGGTGACCCAGGTGACCCCAAGTGACCATGGGGTGACCCAGGTGACCCCCAGGTGACCATGAGGTGACCCAGGTGACCCCAAGTGACCATAAGGTGTCCAGGTGACCAGGAGGTGACCCAGGTGACCCCCAGGTGACCATGAAGTGACCAAGGTGACCATGAGGTGACCCAGGTGACCCCCAGGTGACCATAAGGTGTCCAGGTGACCAGGAGATGACCAGGTGACCATGAGGTGACCCAGATGACCCCCAGGTGACCACATGACCCCCAGGTGACCACGAGGTG
>NW_021938185.1:0-5686 GCF_001715985.3 Manacus vitellinus
GAGGTGACCCAGGTGACCACGAGGTGGCCAAGGTGACCAGGAGGTGACCAGGTGACCATTAGAGGACCCAGGTGACCATGAGGTGACCCAGGTGACCAGGAGGTGACCAGGTGACCATTAGAGGACCCAGGTGACCAGGAGGTGACCAGGTGACCATTAGAGGACCCAGGTGAACCCCCCTTGGCCACCATGCGCCGCTCCTCGCCGGCCTCGCGCCCGGACAGCCGGTGCTTGCCCAGCGCCACCGTGGTCACCCTGGGGGGGGGAAGAGTGACCACCAGGTGACCACGAGTGACCATCAGGTGACCAGAAGGTGGCCAAAGTGAGCAGGAGGTGGCCAAAGTGAGTAGGAGGTGGCCAAAGTGAGCAGGAGGTGACCAGGTGACCAGGAGGTGGCCAAGGTGACCACAAGGTGACCAGATGTCTATGGGGTGACCAGGTGACCATGAGGTGGCCAAGGTGGCCAGTAAGTGGCCAAGGTGACCATTAGAGGACCCAGATGACCAGGAGGGGACCATGAGGTGACCCAAGTGACCAGGAGGTGGCCAAGGTGGCCCAGGGAGTTGACCAGGTGACCAGGAGATGGCCAAGGTGACCAGGAGGTGGCCAGGGTGACCACAAGGTGACCAGATGTCTATGGGGTGACCAGGTGACCACAAAGTGACCACGAGGTGGCCAAGGTGACCACAAGGTGACCAGATGTCCATGGGGTGACCCAGATGACCACGAGGTGGCCAAGGTGACCAGGAGGTGGCCAAGGTGACCATTAGAGGACCCAGGTGACCAGGAGGGGACCATGAGGTGACCCAAGTGACCAGGAGGTGGCCAAAGTGACCAGGAGGTGACCCAGGTGACCTCATGGCCAAGGTGACCAGGAAAGGACCCAGGTGACCCCAAAGTGACCAGGAGGTGACCAGGTGACCAGGAGGTGACCAAAGTGGCCAGGAGGTGACCAGGTGACCATTAGAGGACCCAGGTGACCAGGAGGTGACCAGGTGACCACTAGAGGACCCAGGTGACCCCCCCCTTGGCCACCATGCGCCGCTCCTCGCCGGCCTCGCGCCCGGACAGCCGGTGCTTGCCCAGCGCCACCGTGGTCACCCTGCGGCAGGGGGGGGCGCAAAAGAGTGACCACCAGGTGACCACGAGGTGGTCGAGGTGACCAGGAGGTGGCCAAAGTGAGCAGGAGGTGACCAGGTGACCAGGAGATGGCCAAGGTGGCCAGGAGGTGGCCAAGGTGACCACAAAGTGACCACGAGGTGGTCAAGGTGACCACGAGGTGACCAGATGTCTATGAGATGACCCAGGTGACCACGAGGTGGCCAAGGTGACCAGGAGATGGCCAAGGTGGCCAGGAGGTGGCCAAGGGGATCAGGAGATGGCCAAGGTGACCATGAGGTGGCCAAGGTGGCCAGGAGATGGCCAAGGGGATCAGGAGGTGACCTGGGTGACCACAAGGTGACCAGATGTCCATGGGGTGGCCCAGATGACCACGAGGTGGCCAAGGTGGCCAGGAGGTGGCCAAGGTGACCATTAGAGGACCCAGATGACCAGGAGGGGACCATGAGGTGACCCAAGTGACCAGGAGGTGGCCAAAGTGACCAGGAGGTGACCCAGGTGACCTCATGGCCAAGGTGACCAGGAAAGGACCCAGCTGACCCCAAAGTGACCAGGAGGTGACCAGGTGACCAGGAGGTGGCCAAGGTGACCAGGAGGTGACCAGGAGATGACCCAGGTGGCCGGGAGGTGACCAGGTGACCATTAGATGACCCAGGTGACCAGGAGGTGACCAGGTGACCGGGAGGTGACCAGGTGACCACGAGGTGGCCAAGGTGGCCAGGAGATGGCCAAGGTGGCCAGGAGGTGGCCAAGGTGACCACAAAGTGACCACAAGGTGGCCAAGGTGACCAGGAGGTGGCCAAGGTGACCACAAGGTGACCAGATGTCCATGGGGTCACCCAGGTGACCACGAGGTGGCCAAGGGGATCAGGAGGTGGCCAAGGTGACCACAAGGTGACCAGATGTCCATGGGGTGACCCAGATGACCACAAGGTGGCCAAGGTGACCAGGAGGTGGCCAAGGTGGCCAGGAGATGACCCAGGTGACCAGGAGGTGACCCAGGTGACCAGGAGGTGGCCAAGGGGATCAGGAGGTGGCCAGGGTGACCACAAGGTGACCAGATGTCCATGGGGTGACCAGGTGACCACAAAGTGACCACGAGGTGGTCGAGGCGACCAGGAGGTGGCCAGAAATCTATGAGGTGACCAGGTGACCACGAGGTGGCCAAGGTGGCCAGGAGATGGCCAAGGTGGCCAGGAGGTGGCCAAGGTGACCACAAAGTGACCACGAGGTGGCCAAGGTGACCACAAGGTGGCCAGATGTCCATGGGGTGACCAGGTGACCATGAGGTGGCCAAGGTGACCAGGAGGTGGCCAAGGTGACCATTAGAGGACCCAGGTGACCAGGAGATGGCCAAGGGGAGCAGGAGATGGCCAAGGTGACCACAAAGTGACCACGAGGTGGCCAAGGTGACCACAAGGTGATCAGATGTCCATGGGGTGACCAGGTGACCATGAGGTGGCCAAGGTGACCACGAGGTGGCCAAGGGGATCAGGAGGTGGCCAAGGTGACCACAAGGTGATCAGATGTTGATGAGGTGACCAGGAGGTGACCAGGAGGTGGCCAAGGTGACCAGGAGGTGGCCAAGGTGACCACAAGGTGACCAGATGTCCATGGGGTGACCCAGATGACCATGAGGTGGCCAAGGTGACCAGGAGGTGACCAGGTGACCATTAGAGGACCCAGATGACCAGGAGGGGACCAGGAGGTGACCCAAGTGACCAGGAGGTGGCCAAAGTGACCAGGAGGTGACCCAGGTGACCTCATGGCCAAGGTGACCAGGAAAGGACCCAGGTGACCCCAAAGTGACCAGGAGATGACCCAGGTGACCAGGAGGTGGCCAAGGTGACCAGGAGGTGACCAGGAGATGACCCAGGTGGCTGGGAGGTGACCAAGGTGACCAGAAGAGGACCCAGGTGACCATGAGGTGGCCAAGGTGGCCAGGAGATGGCCAAGGGGATCAGGAGGTGGCCAAGGTGACCACAAAGTGACCACGAGGTGGCCAAGTTGACCACAAGGTGACCAGATGTCTATGGGGTGACCAGGTGACCAGGAGGTGGCCAAGGTGACCACAAGCGGATCAGATGTCTATGGGGTGACCAGGTGACCAGAAAGTGACCACGAGGTGGTCGAGGCGACCAGGAGGTGGCCAGAAGTCCATGGGGTGACCAGGTGACCAGGAGGTGACCCAGGTGACCATGAAGTGGCCAAGGTGGCCAGGAGGTGGCCAAGGGGATCAGGAGGTGGCCAAGGTGACCACAAAGTGACCACGAGGTGGCCAAGGTGACCAGGAGGTGGCCAAGGTGACCACAAGGTGACCAGATGTCCATGGGGTCACCCAGGTGACCACGAGGTGGCCAAGGGGATCAGGAGGTGGCCAAGGTGACCACAAGGTGACCAGATGTCCATAGGGTGACCCAGATGACCACAAGGTGGCCAAGGTGACCAGGAGGTGGCCAAGGTGGCCAGGAGATGACCCAGGTGACCAGGAGGTGACCCAGGTGACCAGGAGGTGGCCAAGGGGATCAGGAGGTGGCCAGGGTGACCACAAGGTGACCAGATGTCTATGGGGTGACCAGGTGACCACAAAGTGACCACGAGGTGGTCGAGGTGACCACAAGGTGACCAGATGTCCATGGGGTGACCCAGATGACCATGAGGTGGCCAAGGTGGCCAGGAGGTGGCCAAGGTGACCATTAGAGGACCCAGATGACCAGGAGGTGACCAGGAGGTGACCCAAGTGACCCGGAGGTGACCCAGGTGACCACAAAGGGCCCCAGGTGACCCCAGTTTGGGGTCATTTGGGGTCAGTTTGGGGTCAGTTTGGGTCATTTTGGGGTCAGTTTGGGGTTATTTGGGGGTTATTTGGGGTTGTTTTGGGTTATTTTGGGTTATTTTGGGTTATTTTGGGTCAGTTTTTTTGGGTTATTTTGGGTTATTTTGGGTCAGGTTTTGGGGTTATTTTGGGGTTATTTTGGGTCAGTTTTTTGGGGTTATTTTGGGGTCATTTTGGGTTATTTTGGGTCAGGTTTTTTGGGTTATTTTGGGTTATTTCGAGTCAGTTTTTTGGGGTTATTTTGGGGTTATTTCAGGGTCATTTTAGGTTATTTTGGGTCCATTTTTTGAGGTTATTTTGGGGATATTTTGGGTTACTTTGAGTCTGTTTTTTGGGGTTATTTTGGGGTCATTTCGGGGATATTTTGAGCCAGATTTTGGGGATATTTCAGGTCCATTTTTGGGGTTATTTTGGGGTTATTTTGGGTTATTTTTGGTCCATTTTTGGGGGTTATTTTGAGTTATTTAGGGTCATTTTGGGTTACTTCAGGTCAATTTTTTGGGGTTATTTTGGGGTTATTTCAGGGTCATTTTAGGTTATTTTGGGTCCATTTTTTGAGGTTATTTTGGGGATATTTTGGGTTATTTCGGGTCAATTTTTTGGGGTTATTTTGGGGTTATTTCAGGGTCATTTTAGGTTATTTTGGGTCCATTTTTTGGGGTTATTTTGGGGTTATTTTGGGTTATTTTGGGTCCGTTTTTTGGGGTTATTTTGGGTTATTTTGGGTCAGTTTTTTGGGGTCATTTTGGGTTATTTTGGGTCCATTTTTTGGGGCTATTTTGGGTCAGTTTTTTGGGGTTATTTTGAGGTTATTTTGTGGTTATTTTGAGGTTATTTTGGATTATTTTGGGTCAGTTTTTTATGGTTATTTTGGGGTTATTTTGGGTTATTTCAGGTCAGTTTTTTGGGGTTATTTTGAGGTTATTTTGGGGATATTTTGAGTCTGATTTGAGGGTTATTTTGGGTTATTTTATGTTATTTATTTCAGGTTGTTTTGCGTTATTTTGGGTTACTTTGGGTCAGTTTTTTGGGGTTATTTTGGGGTCATTTTGGGTTATTTATGGTCAGGTTTTTGGGGTTATTTTGAGGTTATTTCAGGGATATTTTGGGTCCGTTTTTTGAGGTTATTTTGGGTTATTTTTGGTTATTTTGGGCCCGTTTTTTGGGGTTTTTTTTGGGTTATTTTGAGTCTGTTTTTTGGGGTTATTTTGGGGTTATTTGGGGATATTTTGGGTTATTTCGAGTCAGTTTTTTGGGGTTATTTTGGGGTCATTTCGGGGATATTTTGAGCCAGATTTTGGGGTCATTTTGGGGTCATTTTGGGGTTATTTTGGGCCAGTTTTTTGGGGTCATTTTGAGGTTATTTTTGGGTTATTTTGGGCCAGTTTTTTGGGGATATTTTGGGGTTATTTTGGGGCGATTTTGGGGTTTTTTTGGGTTATTTTGGGTTATTTCGTGTCTGTTTTTTGGGGATATTTTGAGCCAGATTTTGGGGATATTTCGGGGTTATTTTTGGGGCGATTTCGGGGTTATTTGGGGCCGTCCTCTCTTACCCGGGGGTGGTGCAATGCGCCGCCGTCACCACCCACTGGGGGCCCACCAGGACCCCCCCGCAGTAGAGCTTGAACATGTCGAGCACGGCGGCCTGCCAGGGCTGGGAGTGGGGGGCACAGGCCCCGCCCCCAACGACACGGGTGTCACCCCACACGGGACAGACTGTGGGGACACGGG